>NW_006431920.1:12816793-12832922 GCF_000325575.1 Pteropus alecto | reverse complement strand
GGGAAAGAGCTCTAATGAGGTCCCTCGGGATGTTCTCTCTGACCTTATTCTTTTCAGCATTTTATTGATGATTAGAATGGAGATGAATGTTTATTAAATTTTCAGGGAACTCAAAGTTTAAAGGAGCTAGTCAATACTATAGGCAATACAATGCAAATTCAAAATACTTTTCACTGGCCAGAAAACTAGATTGAAATAAATAAAATGAAGGCAGCTTGAGATAAATAGGAACACTTAGTTTCAAAAATTAATTACATAAGTATTGGATATTGGAAACTTTCCTGGAGCTTTTAGTTGTTAGAATTGTAGTTCTTAGATTTAGGGGTTGATAATCCTATTGTACTCTGCAGTAGTTCCTCCGTATGTTTGGGGAGACTCTTAAAAAGACTCTGGATTCCCCTTGATACCACCATGTAATAACTTAGCAAGAACCTTATGTAGCTAACAGGTTTTTGACTATTATTTCTAAATAAGGTACACAAAGTTCTAAGTGTTCTTAATTACAAACAAGATACAAACATACACACACATATCTGTATACACATACATAAACACACACATACATATATACTATACACACTTATATACACTTATGCATACATATAGATAGATGATAGATGATAGGTAGATAGATAGATTGACAGTTTCTGTCTGTCAATAGGTATAGATAGATGAACTATACAGTTTCTGAGTAAGTTTGTTTAATTTTTTCTTGTTGTTGCTCAATAATTTTATGTCTAAAAGTTTTTGGTGAATAGTAGTCCCTCTGTACATTTCACTTGCTTACTGTTTTGATATATATATTTGTTTTCTACATGTAGATTAGAGACAAATCTTTTAACTTACATAAAGTTGAAAAAAAGGTTAAAAAAAAAAAAAAAAGGTTGTTATTAGAAGTTACTATGGGCCCTAAATGTATACTCTAAATAAGTCTTTAAAAGTAACTGAAGCATTCTTTTCATCTCTCTACCTAATACCACTATCACCTCAAGAGAGTTGCCCAGTGTTTCTTTAAGAGTTCTGTAATGAGGTCTTGGACATTCCTCTCTGTCATGTGCCCCTATCAATAGTTGCAGGGATCTGAAACTGAATAGCTGAAGACTCTATGCCTTTAGACAAAGGTCCAGATTCAGTGTGTTTAACTTCAGCTTTATCCCTAATAAGGCTTAGTGGGAATATATTGTTCAATTCCGAGTGCAAAGACATCAGAATGACACTAATAAACTAGGAGAACATCCTGGGGAAAGCAAAAGGCACTATGAGAGATATGAAAGCATGTTGGATGAAGAACGTTTGGGAAAAAAAGGTCTAGCCTGGAGAAGAAAATATTAAAGATATGATAGATATATTCAAATATTAAAGCAACTATGATGTTTTATAGCAGAATGTGTTAATTTTTACTTTGTTTTCAGACATCAATACTAGGAACAATAGATGTATTATGTTTTAATTCAAACTAATACAAAGGTCTAATAACTGCACCAGCATGGCCAAAGAAAGGTCTGCCTTGAGAGGGATGAACAGGATCTCTGAGCCCTCCAAAGCAAAAATTAGTTTACCTACTGGGGATACTATAAAAAAGATGGGGAAATGATAGGGCAAGATCTCTTCCAAACATAGATGTTTATAATTCTCTCCCTTTTCTCAACCAGCCATAGCCAATATCATATATGGCCTCTCTCCACAATGATATCAAAGCTTAGTTATCCTTCCCCAACCCATTTTTTCAAAATTAGTAGAACATCTGGTCTTTGGTTTTTACATTATATTCATAGAAGAAGCCCATTCCATTTTATAAAAATTTAGTAGCCTGGATTTAAGTTCACATTTAATAAAACTTGTCCCCCGTTTTTCCTTCCATTAATAAGGTACTGTCCAGTAATCACTTCTTGGAGGCCTGGGGATCAGTCTGTGAACACTAGTTTTACCCCCCAAATAATGCTATTAGGTTCTCTATCTCTGTCACCCCTTTAGAGATGCCTGTTTGGGGGAATATGGGTCCCCAAAAGGATCCATTTACCTGCTGATGGTAGACTTTGGGTGAGCCAAATACCTGCTTCTTCCCAAAATGTGTTATTGGACGACAGAAAAATTCCACAGTAAAATATCTATTTTTGAATTATGTCCCAATTGGTTATATCTAGTAGTAATGCTTACATCAAAACATTCATATTCTGATCTGACCAGTCTCATATGAATCCTGATTGTGAACAGAGTTTAAAGAAGGATACACCCATTCTTTATGGTTCATAAGCTTGTTTTAATAAGAAAATCTCTGATTCTAGAGTACTAGAGGAAAAGTGGTGGCCCATAGAACACACACACACACACACACACACTCATGCATACTTCTGGCAATTCAGTAACAGTATGAGTTTTTTTTGATATTGTTTTTTCTTTAATTTGAGACTAGTGTCAGGCTTCATATATTGATAAATTATAAAATAACTCTTCGAATCTTTTTTAAATGCACCCTAACCATTTTTCTTTTAAACATGCCACACAAAATATGTTACAGATTGACAGCAGGAAAGAAGATATTCTACCTATTTTCAGTGCTGTCATCATGAAAATATAATGAAATGTGTTCATTTCTGATGGATAAATCAATACGGGTACATGTCCTTCATAGGATTTGGTTGAAAGAGGAATGTCTGTTTGTCACCTTTCTCTCTCCTTCCACCAACATGAAAAAAAGCATTGAGAAAGAGACATTTTTACATCTTTTAGTTGATGAAAGAAGGAAAGTTGGCATATTCTAGGCAATTAATCTCAAAAGATGGGTGAAAGTTTAGATAAAAATCTCAAATGATTTCCTCTTTCAATCTGAAAACAACCTTAAAAAAATATTTATAATCCATAAGACAGGAACCAGAGAGAAGATAATGCTTTGAAACAGAGAGTGTAAATATGCATCATTGATTTAATGCTTCCTCTTAAAAAAGAAAATATTTTTGAAAACTCTTGGGAAAGCAGCAGGGTGAAGTGCAAAGAGACTTGAATTCTCATTCCAGCACTGGTAATTCTTAACTCTGAGATACAGAATAGGTTACTTAACTTTACAGAGTCAGTTTTTCATCGGTGAAACTAACATTTTTATGTCACAGCAGAGGATTTTTGAGAAGATTCAATAAGTTAATATACATAAAGTGTTTGGCATGATATTAGACTGTAGGTATTTACTTATCTTCAGCTAATAGAAATAAGTCTTTGATAATAAAGAATATTAGGTAAACTGGAATTGAATCTCTTATTTTTAAATCATTTTTATGATTGAATACATCATTTTTAAAGGTAGCTCATGCATTTGTGGTTCAAAACAAAAATAATATTGTGTGGTTTGTGAGTGTATATTTATAAACATACATATTTATACACACACGTATAATTCATTTAATAAAAATAGTGGCACTCGATAACTATTAAAGGCTTTCTGTGAATATCTTTTAATATCCTCTAAGTTATAACATCTCAAACTCAATAAATTTGGACTGTGAAGTATAAAATTTTGTACCATAAATTCTTCAGTCTCACTAGAGGCACAGAAAGCTCACATCCTGTTCCAGATGGTAGACAGCCTTTCCAGGCAGCTCACTTAAAAAAGATGAAGCTGGCACTTCTGCAAAGTAACCATTAGGAAGCTTTTGCTTTGCTTACAGGGAGCACTCAGTGAGTTTCAATTTTAAGTGATCCCAAACTAGTCCACACAATCTTTAAATGGATAACTAGGTGTAGCTTTGTGGAAAGAATATTGGAATTAGAGCTGATTTGGGAGACTTGGGATTTTACTACTACTTGTTGAACCTTGAAGGTATTGCTTAATTTTGTCTGAATTTCCATTCTTTTATCTACCAACAGATGCCGGTTCATTTGCTTAAAATAAAAATAATGCCTTATTTTATACTTCCCTCCTTGCCGTCTCTGCTACAACCGAACAAGTCTTCTTCAAGCTTCTTAAATAGACTGAGCTCTTTTCTTCATTTCAAGACCTTTGCACAAAGCTTCACATTAAGCCAGGAAGTCTCTTCCTATCCTGTGTTTCTCACTTCCTGTCTTGGATTAGCCTAAATATTACCCCTTCAGAGAGTCCCTCTCTGACTTTCCCTATTAGTTTGTCTCCTATCACTTGTCATAATTTATAATTGCTTCATTTGTTTGGTTTGATTATAATTTGCTCAGCTATCTTACTGAAATATAGGTTCATTGAGAGATTCTAGCTGTCTTGCTCACCATCACATTCTGAGTGTCCACTAAAGTGCCTGCTAGAATTGAATAAAAGGTGTTCCATAGATGAATTAGCATTTGCACGGTTGTTACATAACTTAAGATAATTTATGACATATTTTATGATCTCAATAAAGTAAATCTTTTTAAAAATTATTTTTAGGGGAAGATTTGACACAAGATACATCTAGTTCATGTGTTAAATTATCTGTGCTTGAGTTGTAAAAGCAAAGTATGGCAGGGCCACTATCTGTGTGGAGTCAAAGTCACTTCTGACACACTGAAGGGCTAATTTATAGAGGAAAATCCTCTCGAACAGATAAGATGTCACCCATTTAAAGATATTCACAGCTTTAAAAGCACCAGCATACATTTTCAAAGTTTTCATTTTCTAGAGACCAGCTAGGACGAGGAGCTGACCTGAGCATGTAATCAAGATTACATTTTCTCCATCCCACTTAGAGTATGGCAAAGTTGTCATTACAAACCTGGTTGTGTCTCCCTTAGACAAGTTTAAGATAGGTGGCCTTTTATTCTCACTTTTTCTTGGAGCAAAAGAAAGCTGCTTCAGTGGGCCTAGTCTCTATTTTCAATAAAAAACTAACAATTTGAAACCCATTGGTAGTTATTGAAGGATGCTTCTACTATATTTTTTCAATTAATGACTCCAGTCCAGGTCTCTTTAAGTGAATCCGAGCAGACTATTGGAGAAAGGAGGGTTCTGCAGATGCCTTCTTAAAATCAGAAAAAGGCCAATAAAAACTAATGATCTAACAACAAACAACTGCCAATTCTGTGTCACTGAGTCATCTTCTGTTGGGAAATGTTTGGATTTCATTAGGCTTTTAAGTACCACTGGCTGATTTATTATTTTAATTTTTTATTTTCTTAGTGGGTTGTCATGAAACTTTAGATCATTAATATGAAGAATAAAATGTCAAATAAGCTATAATTTCCTACATGAGTACAGTAATGATGATAATAAAAATCACTGAAGGTTCTTATATTTATTTATATCAACTAAACTCCAAGATGGTATAAAAATCATCCTTCAGAATATTTATCACCCTTTTCCTACTTCATCTTCTGATCTCTGCTGTCATTCTGATCTCTTGCAGCTTTTTTATCTTGTGATACTCAACCCACATCCAACATCTAGGCTGAGCCTTCTTTCTAATATTATTCAAATCTTTACATTCCTTTCCATTTTTTTTTTTGATGGGAGTGTTCTGTGCAATATTTATTGTGGCATCTCTAAAGATACCGTCATGAAAAATCACAATTAACTTCTGAAAAGGGATTAAATAAAGTTACATGGAAAAAATAAAATAAGGTTGCTTATTTCAGGAGTCTGGTCAAAATGGAAAGTTTAAGCACTACTTGAGATTTAGTATGTTTTCCCTAATTAGAAAAGCTATTCTCTCCTACATGTCTTCAATTAATATGCGCTACTAGTTCCCCAAATGACTATGCATCAATGTTGGTACATGCCTACTTTCTCAGTAATGAAATATGCTAAATTAAATTGTTACATGTTTTGGGGGAAATTCTCTATAAAGTCCCTATACTCAGTGAATAAAGACCCCAAAGGGAATCTGCTGTGCCCAGTAACCTAAACAGCCTAATTAATTACAACTTCATGTCTCAAAAGTTGAAACACTTAGATTATGTATTTTTATCTTTATTTTTGGTATGCAATAATATTACAAACACTAAATAGATAACTGCAGAAAATAGTAGAATGTAGATTCATGGAGCTTTAAATTCTTCATCAGAGAGGGCAATGTGATTCAGGCGAATGTCTAGGCAAGTTTTTTCAAAATTTTTTGAAATTATGACCCAAAGTAAGAAGTAAATAATAAATAAGCCCAATACACATATGGATATACATCATGGGTCACAGAGGGCTCTGTAGGCCATTGTAAGGTTTTCAGTTTCTATTCTAAGTGTGTGATGGGAAGCTTCTGAGGGAATTTTAGCTGAGGAGTAACATAGTATGGCTGATTCTAACCAACTCATCCTGACTGTTGTGTCACAGAATGTGAGGGGCCAACTATGGAAGCCAGGAGACCAGTTAGGAGATTGTTCTGATAATGCAGATGAAGAATGATGGTTGTGGGGCCAGGGCAGTAGTAGTGAACTCGGTAAAAACAAAACAAAACAAAACAAAACAAAACAAAACAAAACAGTCCATTTCTGGATATTCGTGAAGGCAGAACCAACCACCTTGAAAGACTGGATGTGTGATCTGAGAGAAAGGCATAGGAATCAAGGATGATTTCCAGGTTTGACCCTGGAGATTCTATTTATTGAGACTGGAAAGATAAAAGAGGAGCATATTTAGAGGAAGAAAACAGTTTTGTTTATGTTTGAGCTGCCTATTGGACGTCCAAGTAAAAATGTCTGATTAGAGGCCAGAAATTAACCAGCTTCGGATTCATGAGAGAAGACCTGGCTGGGTGTATACATTTGGGAGTTGTCAAAATATGTTGGTATTTAAAGAATTGGACAAGGAATTCTCAATCACCAAAGGAGTAAACATTGACTAAGAAAGAAAAGATCTTAGTTGAGTTCTCCTGAAAACAAGGACTTTAATGCATATAATTTAACTGGGAGGTGGGAACCCAGAAAGCACAGGTCAGGAAGTGAGGAAAGTGACACAAGGAAAGGGGAAAAACCAACTAAAGGAATAAAGGGTGTTTTACAAGCTGGTTACCACCAGTTCCACTGGAACTGAAGGACTATTTAGAACACACGAGAAGAGATGTGGATCTGAGAGATGAGACAAGTATTTATCCAGCATCCCTGTCTTCACTAGTTGAGAGATGTTCCTGAAGGTGTTGAGTCTCTGGATGTTCCTGGCCCAAAGAGCTGGAAAAAGTTCTAGGTGGAGAAGCAGAGAGATAGACCAGGGGACGTGGGGCAGGGCATTGAAAGATCTAGCTCTGGGTCCAAAGACTGAGCTGTTTGGAAGTTCAGAACATGGGGAGGCTCTAGTTAAGGAGACTGAGAAGGAGTGACCTGTGTAGTAGGAGGAAAACTAGAAGAAGCTGGTGGCTGGAGGTCAAGAAGGTAATTCCAAAAAGGAATGATACTGAGTCCTCGTCATTGGATTTTGCATCATAGAATTTGAAAACCATTTATTGGAGTGGGCCAGGATAAAAGCCTAATTGGATGAGGTTCAAAAGGAGGAGAGAAGTTGAAAACAACTAGCTTAGAAAACATATTGGAGGAGCATTGTTATAAAGAGAAGCGATTGAAGGAGAAGGAGACTGGAGAAGTTGCAGAATATTCCTACTGTGAAATCCACAGTAGGGTAGAATGAAAAGGAGAGATATGACAGATGTATTTGAGACTTCTGGCACAAGTAAGAGACAAGTATTCATTGGTTTGGCAGCGGCAATAATGAATGAGTCTATATTTAGGGTCAATATCTATAGTTCTTGCATGTGCCTCATCAATCACCCTCTCTCCTTCTAAACCTAGAAGATGAATGGGATCAGAATCATATTTAACACAACTATTGAGATTTTGTTTTCTAAAATGTCATTTTAAGGTGTAGTAACTCGAGTTGGAAAACAATGGTTATACCTGTAAACCAAAGTAGCAAGGATTTTTCAGAATATATTATGAGAAAATAAAGCATTTCATATGAACTTAAAAATTAAAACATTATGATGAGTACATCTATGTTTATATGTGTATGCATAAAATGATTATTCCAAATATAGTTAAATTCTGAAAGGCATTTAGTATTATTAACCTTTTTATTTTCCTCATGTCATTCATTGTCTCTATACTTTTCAGGTCTATTAATTGATTTTATAAATTAACAATCTCTGATGACTCTGAAGTCACTTAAGAGCAACTTGATCTGTTAGAAAGAAATTCTGTGTACAAGCCCTTGATGATAAGGCAGCATTGACATGTGGGTGTTTATGTTGAAGAACAAGTAGAAAATAGTGGCATTACAACTCTTGTAGATTGGAACAAAATTGTTATAAGCTTATGCAAAACACAAATGGAAAAAAATAATTCAGAAGAAAAGCAAAGACAATCTTTATTTAAAAGCTACATGGAATGTAGCTCTCATTCAAAATGACTTTCTTTTATACTATGACCAAATGAGAAACTTTTTAAAGTTTATTTTGTGAATACTTAGGGTTTTATGGAAGAAAATAATTATGTTCTATTTCCAAATACCATTCACAGAGAATTCACAGATGTATGTAGAGATAACATTCTGCACTAAGCATATGTCTAACATCGATCTGACACAATGATTTGAATTCACCTTTGGAACATAAAGTCACAAAAGATGAGTCAGTTTACTCTTGAGTTAAAATTTAATGAAGCTAGTTATGCAGAAAAGATACAATGAAATTGAAGTTGTGGTCATACCACAAATGAGTGCCTTCCAGTATATGGTTTATATTATAAAATTAAACATTAGTCGGCATCCAGATGTTAGACATCAACACTGTGTGTGTATGTCTGTATAAACTGAATTGGAATTGTATGTAATAAACAAGAGCCATTTTCAGGAAATAAATCACTGTAAGGAGTTATAAGAAATAATATATTAATTTAAACTCCAACTCCATTTTCTTTTAAAACTACTTGGAGGTACTAAAGATAAATTTTCTTCTGGGGGGGTGGGAAAAAGTCTGCTGTTAAAACTCCATCTTACATTTACCATCCTGTCTACTCGTAGCTGACCTGAAGATCAAGCAGTGATATGCATGCATGAGGCCGGCAGGAGCATGTATGCAGACATTGCATAAGTGGTAGGGGGAACTGGGCCCCTTTCCTCGCATTTTTACCAAGGGGCCGGGCACTACTCAGCTCCAGGTGATTTCTTCTAAGAGGGACTGCACAAAGTTTTCCAGTCTTTAAAGAGGATCCTCTTCCTCCCTTTTAAATCTGGGTTTTTATACCAAATACTTTAATTTTAAAGTTCAATTTTTAAAAGACATTTTCAGTTGACACAAACCAGGTTCGAAGGGTAAATTTCACCCACAGGCAGCCAGTTTGCAAACTCTGCTCTATGCAGACAATACAAAGGCAACACAGCAAGCTTTGGGCTGGATTTTACATTTTAGTTTCCTTATGAACTGCCATAGATTCTTAAATGTACAGAAGGCACTCTTTATCAACAGGGTCAGGAAAAAGTAATTAGAGGTTTGTTAAAAATCACACATGTGAAAGCCTGGGCAAGAGCACGACAGAATCTTCTGGGGCATAGGAAACATTCTAGATCTTGATGATCTGGGCGGTAACACAAGTGTATGTATGTGTGAAAAGTCATCGAGCTGCACACTTAAGATACATGCACTTTACACACTTGAGATGTATATATCTATATCTATATCATCTATATCTATATCTATATCATCTATATCGATATCTATATCTAATCTATATCATCTATGTATATCTAATCTATCTATGTCTATCTAATCTATATCTATCTATCTATCTATCATCTATCATCTATTACCTATCTAGATATCTCCTCTCAACCAAAAAACTACCAACTTTAGAACTTTAAAATAATCAGATGGCAACTTCAGTGTAGGAATGGACAGGGCAATGACATCCCTTGGGCTGTGTAGCTGAGACAAGCCAGTCTTAGCAACACATGTTATATTTAGTGGGAAGAAAGACTTCATAAATCAAAAAGATGAAAACTAGTCCTATCTAGTTGCTCCCAGTATATTTCTATGCCTCTCAGTGGCTGGTCGGCTCCTCTTTTTGATCTAAGTGGAAGCTCACTTCAGACAGGCTTCATTAATTTCTTCACATGAGTCACAATGAACTGGAGATGTGATTGAATGGAAGGTGCACTCAGGCCAAGGGTACTGATTCCTTTAATGCAGGTAAAGGGTACATCTGATTCCACACACGTCTACAAGAACTGAGAGCGGTAAGCTTCGCAGGCCTGAGTGTCCTTGTGAAACATCCTGCTGTGGGTGTTTCAGCCCCATCTGGATGAGCATCCTATCGGGTACATCATGAAACTTTCTTATGGTCCTCTTTCGGAGTGGAGATGGGGTGGAATTGGGTGGGTGCTCTGATCACGTGCCTGTCTGCTCACCAGGTGCAAACAACTGATATCAACCCCAGCACATTCCCAAGTGCATATCTCAAGACTAGGAGGAAATTTTGCAAGGTCCCATGTCCAGGCATCTCATTGCCCTAGCTGGTTCAAGCTTCAGATCTGCGGGAGTCTGTGATTGTAACTTCAGTTCTGCCAACATTTGTGAGTTCCTGTGGGGCACACAGAAATGAGTGAGCCATAATCCTTGCTGCATCCATTTGCTAGGACTGCCATAACAAAGTACCATAAACTGGACAGCTTAGAAGAACAGAAATTTATTGTCTACTTAGCTCTGGAGGCTGGAAGTCTGAAATCAAGGTGCCGGCATGGCTGTGCTCCCTCTGAAGGTGCTAAGGAAGAATCGGCTCCAGGTCTCTCTCTTAGCTTTTGGTAGTTCCTTGACTTGTGGCAGCATAATTCCAGTCTTCACATGGCATCTTCCTTGAATACATGTCTATGTTCAAATTTCTCCCTTTTTTAAGGATACCTATTATATTAGGTCAAAGGCCCACCCTAACCAAGTATGACCTCATCTTAACTACATCTGCAATGACCCTATTTCCAAATAAGGTCATTTATTCTGAGGTACATGGGTTAGGATTTCATTATAAGAATTTGAGTAGGCAGTGCAATTCAGTGCCATAACGCTTGCCTTCCAAGGGTTTATGATTCAGTTAGAGAGAGAGGCATATGCACCACTGACGTCTGTGAAAAATTACTAGTTACTAAGATAAAATGATACTGGAATTTGTTCCCAAGGATTTGTCTAATACTATCTACCTACCAACTGTTTGTTTCACAATTTGTCAGCATAGTAATAAATAAAACTGGTTTATAGGCACATCAGTATTGTACAAATATTTCAACCAAGACAAAAAGGTGAATAATAATACTACTATAGAAAAATGTTATGTAGTTTTTAGTATGAGGCAAAAAGTAAAAAAGACTCAATAACGAATTCCATTCAAGAAAGGAAGAGAAAAATAAAAGTGATATGAGGAAAGCACTGCATTTCAATTTATCATGGCCAAGAGAGCAAAGCATTCACCATTTAAATTGTGTCTACCTGGCAAGACAGAGTGGAAATTTGGTGATTATCCAGTTAATCTAATCAGCTTGGGTATTCATTTGGATAATTCAAGCTCCATATGAACAGGGTAGGTGTTTAAGAAAATTATCCAAAACATTTTTCTAAACATGTGGTTCAAAGAAGGAGGCCTAGAAATTAGAGGTCAATGAAGATGATTTTGAGACTTTTCTCCTGGAATTTTCGGGCCAATCATGATCATCACAGAAATATAGACATCAAAAGGAGACTTAGATAAAGTTTAACATATAAGAAAGAGAATTCCAGGTACGGTGGAAGAGTCTTACCTTGGGGACATTAATGTGAACTCTGCATTTGCAGCTTTCAACATTGAGCACATCATTTAACTTGTTCCCATTATTGATGGCTTTCTACTAAGATGGAAGGAAATAGCTTATTATCTGAATGTTACTTTATGTTCTATAGACACTGCCTATTTCCTTGGGTGTATTTTGTTGCATACTTCCTTGTCACATGTGTTCAAATAATAAAGTGTCGTAAAAGTTGTGTCTGATGGGAGGGATGCTAGCTCAGGTTTTTCACAAAAGCAAAATTTTTTTTCAAAACTTTTTTTTCTCCGTACCTTTATTTCCTCTTACAGGTAGTACTTAAAAACAAATACCAATCTGATGATGCCAGTCTTTTGCTGAAAATAGTTCAATGACTTCCCATTGCCCTTGAAGCCAAGCACAAACTCTGAAACATGATTTGCCAAGTCCCACAGGTTTGACCCTAGTTTACTTGTCTAGTCATAAGGAATGTTTTCTCTCCTTCTTTCAGTTCCTTAAATAGTTAAAACTTTTTTTTTTTTTTTTTTTTTTTTGCCTCTGAGCATCTGTTCCTACTGTTCCCTCTGCTTCTGTATTTCGTCTCTGTCTGGTTCATTCTTCCTCATTTTTCCAGCCTCAGTCTAGATGTCACTTGTTCTAGGAGTCACCTCTGATGCCCAAGTCCATATTTAGAACTCTTCCTTCTTGGCATCTGACTCATCCTCATTTTGTAGTACTTATCATACTGTACCATAATTGCTTGCTTATTTGTGTGTATTCCTCTGTATACTGTAATTTTTCCTGAGAGCAGACAATGATTCTTTCTTGTTCAATATTGTATTCTCAATGCCTGGTGGGTAAAGTTGGTACAAGACAGTGTTTTGAATAAATTTATAAATTAATGGAGAAAAAAAGGAATATAGTATTTGTGATATCTCTGAGAAATGAGTAACTACTAATATTTATAAGTAACTAATATTTATTAAATATTTCAATATCTTTTTGTTCAAATACAAGTAAAACTCATTTATAGTAATAAAGGTCAGAACTGGGGTTACCTTTGAGAGTATTGACTCGGAAGAAGCACAAGGGAACCTCCAGAGGACCAGAAAATTTCCCCAAACTTGATCCAGGTGTTAGTTTCATGGGCTTCTGCATATCTAAAAATTCATTGAGCTGTGCACTTAGGATCTACGTGCTTTATTGCATAAGTTAATAAAAAAGAAGTAAAACAGAAAAAAATTAAAATACTTTTCTATCTCTATAATATCAAGGATATATTTTACATTGTGTTAGCTCAAGAAAAAGGGTTCTGGTTTTAAAGGAGTTTGTAATTCTGTTTACAGTGCAATCATTTGATAAGATCGTCCTAAACCTCCTAGCACAGATAGGGTAGGTCAACAAAGGCCTTCCCTTCTACTTCTGGAGGCCATGGCCATTCCAAACCAGCTAAGGGGGTGGGGTCGGTCTCGTCGGAGTATACTGTGGGAATCAGCTCCTTTCCAGGCCTTTCAATCACATGAAAATCACTCTACCCTGATTCTAGCCCCATGAGCACCAACCAGATTGCATTTCCAAAGCCTGTTTTCAAATGGGTCTTAGCAAACCTAAGAATCTTTCTGATCATTAGTCACCCCAAACTGAACCTACCACCAATAGTAACTGAAGATCCCACTCTGACCAAAGATGGAATTCCCCGGTTCTCAAACACTTCATCAAGGGGACTTCCAATGAACTAAGTAGAATTCTTGTGCAATCAAGACATCGTTCCAGCATATTGCCATTTAAAATTGCTTCAAGAATTTATTCCATACTTCTAGGGGAATGGAATTAATTTTCCTCTTGTAAAATGAATTAAATTTGTATGCTTCATTTATAGTTACATTTGCTCATCATATAAATATTAAATTTTTTTAAAAAATATACCATATATATTATTCTAGTGCCATATTTGAGACCAATTGTAACACTTCTAAGTTAACTTTATTCTCACCTGTCTTCCCCATCAACCCTGTCTTTATTTGCTGTATTTCAGCCTTGCAGTACCTAAAACCTTGTCTTTGTCTACAGCTAGTTGGAAAGTTAAATATGCTATGCAAATTGACTACAAATGTCTTTTTCTATTTGTCTACATCATCATTCTGGCTTTGTTGCATCCTGCAGTTATTCAATGTGGAATAATGGTCAAAATCAATTACAAACGTGTAGTTGTCTTTGAGGAATATTTATCATGGTTATTAAATGATGTACAAGCTCTTGGTTTACTGTTTATGGAGGCAGGAACATGCTTCTCTCTGAAGATTTTATCTTTTAAAGGGCACATAAAATTTCAGACTTGCTTTTCAGCTTCATAAATACGCATATGGTTGCATAGAGTTAACATAGATATCCATCTTGAGTTTCTTTCGGTTCAAGCAACCATGGAACTAAATTCTATATAACCTATATAAAAGCCTGTGTATTTCAATCAACTTTAAAGAGGGAAAAAAGTTCAACTGCTTGATAATTCAGGACCAGAAAAAATTATAACATGAACTTTAACAATAAATTCAACAAAGTTATGTACCCTCAGAAGAGTGAGTTGCAGATTTTCAACTCTGTGCTGAATATATTAAATGTCTTTCAGAAGTTTCTAAAGTCTAACTTGAAGCCACATTAATAAAGATTCTAATTTCTAACCTTTGAAAACCAAGACATAACAGAATACCGAAAGTTATCTATATATACATACACATACATATAATACAGGGTCACTATTGGATAATGTAGGTACATAAGAAATTACCTCCAAAACTTAATGGCTGAAACAATAATCATATTGACTTTGCTTATGAATCTGCAATTTGGGTAGGACTCAGCAGAGAAAGTGAATACAGGAAGTTTATGGAAATGGCAAAAAAAAAAAAAAAAGCATTGTTTAAAAGTGCTATGATTGGATAGCACTTTTGCCATAGTAACGATTTCCTCTTTTTCCATCCTTCTATCTCCCCTCCCCCAGTAAGGCATGTAGCCCAGTTCTGCGTTTACAATGCCAGGGAAAAGCATCATTGGGTGGGAAACAGAAATAGTCAGGGTCTCTGGCTTTTGTGTTTTCAACTGTTTGAACTCTTGAAGGAGCTTCTGCTAGATGCCTGGGATACAAACATTACTGATAGAGGGATTCTCTCTGCACCAATAGTAACTGAAGATCCCACTCTGACCAAAGATGGAATTCCCCGCTTCTCAAACACTTCATCAAGGGGACTTCCAATGAACTAAGTAGAATTCTTGTGCAATCAAGACATCGTTCCAGCATATTGCCATTTAAAATTGCTTCAAGAATTTATTCCATACTTCTAGGGGAATGGAATTAATTTTCCTCTTGTAAAATGAATTAAATTTGTATGCTTCATTTGTAGTTACATTTGCTCATCATATAAATATTAAAATTTTTAAAAAATATACCATATATATTATTCTAGTGCCATATTTGAGACCAATTGTAACACTTCTAAGTTAACTTTATTCTCACCTGTCTTCCCCATCAACCCTGTCTTTATTTGCTGTATTTCAGCCTTGCAGTACCTAAAACCTTGTCTTTGTCTACAGCTAGTTGGAAAGTTAAATATGCTATGCAAATTGACTACAAATGTCTTTTTCTATTTGTCTACATCATCATTCTGGCTTTGTTGCATCCTGCAGTTATTCAATGTGGAATAATGGTCAAAATCAATTACAAACGTGTAGTTGTCTTTGAGGAATATTTATCATGGTTATTAAATGATGTACAAGCTCTTGGTTTACTGTTTATGGAGGCAGGAACATGCTTCTCTCTGAAGATTTTATCTTTTAAAGGGCACATAAAATTTCAGACTTGCTTTTCAGCTTCATAAATACGCATATGGTTGCATAGAGTTAACATAGATATCCATCTTGAGTTTCTTTCGGTTCAAGCAACCATGGAACTAAATTCTATATAACCTATATAAAAGCCTGTGTATTTCAATCAACTTTAAAGAGGGAAAAAAGGTCAACTGCTTGATAATTCAGGACCAGAAAAAATTATAACATGAACTTTAACAATAAATTCAATTATGTTATGTACCCTCAGAAGAGTGAGTTGCAGATTTTCAACTCTGTGCTGAATATATTAAATGTCTTTCAGAAGTTTCTAAAGTCTAACTTGAAATTAATAAAGTAAAGATTCTAATTTCTAACCTTTGAAAACCAAGACATAACAGAATACCGAAAGTTATCTATATATACATACGCATACATATAATACAGAGTCACTATTGGATAATGTAGGTACATAAGAAATTACCTCCAAAACTTAATGGCTGAAACAATAATCATATTGACTTTGCTTATGAATCTGCAATTTGGGTAGGACTCAGCAGAGAAAGTGAATA
Organism: Pteropus alecto; assembly: GCF_000325575.1. Lineage (NCBI taxonomy): Eukaryota > Metazoa > Chordata > Mammalia > Chiroptera > Pteropodidae > Pteropus > Pteropus alecto. The sequence continues at coordinate 12,816,851 of NW_006431920.1, read as the reverse complement.
CAGGAAGTTTATGGAAATGGCAAAAAAAAAAAAAAAAACAATTTTTTAAAAGGGCTAT
>NW_006431920.1:12790224-12816564 GCF_000325575.1 Pteropus alecto | reverse complement strand
TACACATCAGTCAGGATCCCCTGGTGAGGAAAACCTAAATCTCACCATGTATTTGGAAATTGGCTCTCCAGATGCTACAGTAAGGAGACAAAGTGGGGTCTGAGGTGATCATCTGGAGGCATTAGTAACAGGGAAGAGCCACCACTGGACTGCTTGAATGGAGGGCCTCTGGAAAGGGGGGTTCAGACCCTGGGAGGATGGGGCACCGCCCAGCTATTGCTGCTGCTTCTGAGGGGCTCATGCTGCGGATTCTGGGAGAGCTAAAAGATGCTGGAGCTGAGCTCTGAGCCACCTACTGCTTGGAGGACAAATCACTAGTCCTGGGCAATAAACTGACAGAACGGACAATAAATAGGAAGGAAGCCACTCTGTTCCTCCCGCCTCCCATGCCCCTCTGCTGCTGCCAATTGGCAGTACTAGCAAAAGGGGCAAAGAAGTCTGGGAAATACGGTTTCCAGAATCCCAGTCCCACATGACAGAGTGTTAAAAGGGTGACTTTGGAACTGAGAGGCAGTAGGTAAATAATCAGCATATTCTTGTACCTTGGGGGAAAAAAAAAAAGGTACTCTTGGATTTAGAAAAGAAGAAATTGGGAGTTGTTAAGAGCCAGAATTTGGTGGGTTTTGAGAGAGAGTACAAAGAAGGACAAGGAACTTCTTAGCAGAAATACATGCAGATGATTGAGTATCAAGTGCCACACCCCTACTGTGCTTTGGTGCCACATCACCCCTGACCCCTGTCGACTTAGATATGCCCAGATTTGTCTCAAATTGATCAAAATTAAATGTTAGTCCTCCAGGCAAAGTAAGGACTTGATATAGAAATTCGGGCCTTAGAAAAATGATGAAAGTTAATATTTCGAGTATGTCCGAATTTGTGGACTTATACCCTCTAAATGTATTTTGAATTGTGTAAAAACAGATACAGGGGACATGCTGGAAAGATAACATCAGCTATTTTTGAATTATTGTTTACAATTATTATTTCTAGAAGCTAGCATTATGACTGGTTCTTTTTCTTCTTTATACCTTTTATTATTTTCCTAAATTTCCACAATAAGCATATTTCACTTTTACAGTACAAATTATTAAAAAGCTTGTTAATGCAAATGTTACATTGTTATTTACTATTGTATCATACCTCAAATACATTTCTGAACCGGCTTGATAAAAAGCCTAAAGTTTCTTTTTTATTTTCATATTTTGTGTTAGAAATATTAGAAACTAGTGAGTGAATTCTATTTTTCAGCGTGTTCTCGTAGGCCTCAGGCACCTTCTGAATACAAAGAGGAGTATAGTCTTTGTATTCTACTTTTATTCTGACAAGAAAATATGAATTCTAATAATTTTCTAGTTTGAAATTTTCATAGACTCTTTCACCTATTCATACCACAGTGTGGCCTTATTAAAGTAGCATATGATCGATCTTGAAAATATGGCAGAAATAATTTGCTGAAAACCTTGGAGAACACGTTCTGAAAGTTCAGACAGAGTCCTGTTTTTGTCAATAAAATGTGAGTAATGGGTCAAAGTCTGGATGATAAAGATGATTAGAAGGAAATAATAGAAAAGAAAGGTCAGGCACTTCATTTTCCCTATAGCGCTTTTCACCATAATACTTATAGGACAGAAAAACTCCTTTATATTAAAAAAAGAAGAAAGCAAGGAAAAAAGAAAAAGAAGGAAAGAAGGAAAGAAAGAAGGAAAGAAAGAAGGAAAGAAAGAAGGAAAGAAAGAAAGAAGGGAGGGAGGAAGGGAGGGAGGGAGGGAGGAAGGGAGGGGGAAAAGACAAAGACTAAGATTATTTGACTTTTGGAGAGGCTTGACTCTCAGGACATTTAGGCATTATGCTTGAAATCAATAGTAAATTCCTTGTGTTATTAGTCCAGAGATATCCACAGATAGCAAGATGCCTGGGATACCAGAAGAAAGAAGGAGGCCCTTTCAAAGATAAATTCCAGTTAGCAAATTTTAGGATGAAATAAAAATACAGGTAAAAAGAAAATGAAGGCATGTCTGTGATTGTCATTGAAACAGGTATCAATATCGTTAATTCCAGGAAATAGTTCTTATTCTCAGCTAGAGCACATGTTGGCCAGGACTTCCCACTCCGCTCTGAAGTTAGGCTTGGCCGAGTGCACTGGGCAATGAAATGTGAATGAAACCGATCTCTGTCACTTCTGGCTTCTAAGACTATGAGCCAATGCACAACTCCCCTACTCCTCCCTTCCTAGCTCTTGACTGGCTTTAGCCTGAGCTCAAAACAGACCACGATGAACAAAGTAGCCCTGCTGACCCTTGATGGACATGTAGCATGAGCAAAAAATAATCTTTGTTGTTTTAAGTCACTAAGATTTGGGGGTTGTTGATTATTGCAGCATAATTTAATTCATCAAATGTTACAATATCCATCCCTGAAAGCATTTTAAAGAATCTGTTTGTGTTCCCCATTGAGGGAGAAAGAGTTGCTGCAGGTTATCCGTTCAGTGATTCTGAGCAGAGGTTTAGAAATTTTGATAACCTACCCTATTTAAAATGTAATATGATATTATGCTTCCTTTTTAGTATAGGTATTTTACTGATGCTGTGCCTTTTGAAAACTACTTTTTAATTTTATATTCTTATATGTTCCTTTACTCCTAGTTACTTCTTACAATCTCTTTGATGAATGCTTAATGTACATTTCCATGAATATAACTGATAGATTCTGTTTTTTCAACCATTGCATTTTAAAATTTAGGTGTCTGAGTCTATGTAATAAATCTAAGCAAGTTTTTCATTTTGATGATTAGGTACTTCATCTGGCAACCACACAATAACTAGAAGATTATACTCTTCTTTCCTCTAATAAATCCCACAAGCAACAGACTAGTAACAGGAAATTAGTGTGTGATAAAGCAGCCATTGCTTGGCTCTGAAAAGTAAGCTCTTTAAGAATAAGACTCTCGTCGCTATGAATTCATGAAAAAATATTCAACTATTGTCTTGAAGTCAGTAGTTCTTCAAAATCTTGTAAGGCATTCCTCCAGGCTGCTAATGATCTCCTTTATTCAAACCGCATATTGAACTTTTCCTTTTTTAATCATTCCATTTTTTTTCAGGTGCTCCCCTCAAGAGGGTGAATTTAAGAATTATTTTTGCTGGATGTGGATCTTTTTGAGAACCGGCAAACCAGGTGTCTTTGAAGCGGCTGGTTTTTCATCAGCTGGGAACAGTAACCTAATCCCTGTACTCTGACTAGATTTGAGCTAAGTGGACATAGCTCGCTTCTATCACAGGATCAGATGGGAAGAGCTGGGCTGCGGGTCTCCAGCTGCGAAAAAGGGAAGATGGGGAAAGATAAGAACTGCGGTTTCAAATATCCTTAATGGGAATTCGCCACAGTCATTTTTCACGGGAGCTGGGTGCTGTCAGAGCTTTGATTACTGCCTCCTCTTCCCTGGGAAACTTTTTGTTTGGTCCCCCTAGTGTCTGGACTTTGGCCAGGCTGTTTTTTTGTGTTTTCCAGGTAACTCTGGGTGAGTCTGTCTCAGTCCAGTCCTGGAGTGATTCATATGTCTGTAACCAATAGACCACTGTCTGCTTTTCAGCAATCTGAGTTTCCCTCACATATCCATGCCCTGAAAGGCAAAAGTGAGATTTTTTTTTTTATTTTCAGGTTTTTTGTTTGTTTGTTTGGTTGTTTGTTTGTTTGTTTTCCTGGCTGTTGTCTTACTGGCTCAGAAAGCCTGGGCATTTTTATTAGTATTTTTATTGTTTGTTTTTTGCTTATGCACACTGAGAGTAAATCAACGTGTTGAAAAAAGAGAAAGAGAACCGAAAAGGAGTGCCATTTGTTATGATTTATGATTTATGAGTCTGAAGGACCTGTCACGTTGAGCCTCGGAATGATTTTAATTAGCCACATGACTGAGATGCCCTGTCAGTGTGGCACATTAAAACGGAGCCATCCGACGAGTGATCAGCCGGCAAGGGGGAAGAGATGTGTTGAGGCCAGTTGCAGACGCAAACCAGGCTGCTCATTTTTGCCTGTATCTCCACACTCCTAGCAACAACAACAACAACAACATTTCAGAGACATATTTCCCAATTCTTGGTTTGTAGAAGGTGCTGAGAATATTAATGAAGCCCCACCTAATTTGTACCTGTTGCTAATGCAGCTCCAGAAAGTGAGAAATATGCGAAACAGAACCAGTTTTCCAGTCAGCAACAAAGGAACTTCTGTTAGGAATTTCAAGTCATGTGCGAGCGGACTTGTCCGGCGAGGGCCACTCCCGAATCACGGCCTGCGGCCCACTACAGTTATGCAGCAGAACGGGTTGCGCAATGGGGCCAAGAGCATGTGGTGAAAAGGGGTCCAGACCTTCCCGAGATGCTCATGAACCAGTCTGTACAGACGTTGTTGTCTGTACCTTCAGGGACGTAGTGATCTTCTCCATTGGGAGTCTTGGGGGTGACCTTGTGTTTCGCCAAAAGGGCTAAATGGGTGCTGGGTGTCGTTGGGAAGGCTGCAGAAAACGTAACAGAGAAGCCAGCTTACCCTGTTCCAAACCAAGAGGCCCCTTGGCTCAGAGTGCCACACGCCCTTCTGGGCGCCACGTTATGGGTGCCGTTCTGGACAGGGGCCAGGTTCGGGACTGGGGCTGGGCATGAGAGATGGCTTGTGAGAGTAAATCGGGAAAAGACCACAGCTTTCCAAACCTGATGAGACACAGGCTGAGAAAAGATGTGCTGGGTGTCCCTAAAACACAAGCTAGCACGGATAAGATCGTGGGGTATAAGTGAGAGATTGCCAGGGAATTTCACTGGCTGTTCTTCTATTACTTTCCAACTCAAAAACCCGCTTCAAACCACAAGAGTTCACTTACTGTTTCACAAACATGGCCTGCCCTTTCTTGTTCCCATACTCACAGCTGTTTTCATGTCACCCCCCTCCCTTCTATGTTTCTATTCTCACTGCTAAATTTAAATTCCAATTACTAAAAAAAAAGGCCCACTCTAAGCCACCTCAGCCAAAGGTAGAATCCCCACACACTTTAGATCTGCCCATTTTTTGGACAATCATCTACTGTCAGGTAAAAACATTTACATGAATGTCTTGAATTATTCTCTAAATGTTATTTTTATTACTTAAATTTTTATATGCATAAACACGTAAACAATGGTTTGTGTGAGTTAGGTGGCTGCATATAGAGAAAAAAAACTTAGGAAAACAATTTAACAAGATAATTTTCTCTCTTAAGTAATAGAAGTTAGGAGGTAGAAAGGGAGTCCTGCTTATGAAAGATAGACTTCTTTCATCCTCCTGCTCGGCCGCCCTGGTACGCGGTTTCTGTGCTCAAGGTTACTTAATGAGGCGGCGTGGCTGCCCAAGTGTCTGTCATCTTGTCTACAGTCACAGCTTAGGAAGGAGGAAGAGAACAAAAGTCCCCTTGGATGAGTCAGCAACCTTGTAAAATGTCTTCTCAGAAGTCCTTAGGGACACTTTGCTTATATTTCATTGGTCAATACATTGTCACAAGCCTACCCTTGGCAATAAGGGAGGTTGGTAGTGTTTTAGCTGGGGTCATTGCCATCACATATACACTACTGGTTTACATACGAAGGAAGAAAGGAAGACTAGATATTGGAAATCGGCTAGCAGTCCCTGCCACATGGTCTGACAAATAGTTCTGTGCTGCATCCAGGACATCTGAATAGTTAGAAGAGCAAAAAACTAGACATTCTAGGAAATTCTAATGAGTTATGGAGAGGTAATGAACTGTTTGTTGCTTTACAGACCAAATGAGTCATCTCTCATCTCCCTTTTGCATGCCGAGTGTGTCTCCTTTGAACCCTCTTTCGTCTAAAGTATAAACTTTCTTGCACATAGAGTCCTCTTCCCTTCCTCTCTTCCTCGCCTTCCTTTTCATCCCCAAATAGTCTTTCCTGTCCAGTGGAAAGCACAGATCCCCAAATCCTGTTGGTTTTCAGCAGCTTCAGGCAGTAAAGAAAGGCTGTGCAAAGTTCAAGTTTGCTTATTTTTTGGAGAGGGAATGAGTGGGGGAAGTTCCGCCCGAGCAATAGTTGATAGCAGGGACTCATACCTATTCTTCAGAGCTCTGATTGCCATGGCTTTATAGGTTTTTGCAAATTCAGCTCTCAGAAGGTTGTTTCCTCCTTACCTGTGATTATGGCCCACAGCCATCACCAAGATCCCCTGCTTACCTTACAGCAGTTCACTCTAAATGCAGTTAACAGGACTCAGCATGGTGTGAGTAAGGAACAACCTGATGGCCTCTGTATACTCAAGACAGCACTGGGCTCCAATACTGGCCATAGCTCTGTGACTTTGAACAAGTTACATACTCACTTAGTCCTTTGTTTTTTCCAGTCTGTAAAACGAGAATTGTAATATCCACTTTGCTAAATTGCCATGGAATTAAGATGAGATATGTAAAATGCCTGAGAAGGAACAGGTGCTTTACAGTGTAAATTAATTCTACTTTTGATTAATTTCTCTCCTCTCTCCCTAGTAACAGGAGCTGAAAGATGGAGAGGGAAATGGGAGCAGTGCCTTTGCTGGCGTGCCCTGTTCACTTTCTGCCCTACCTTTTCCACATTCTCTCGGTATAGGAACTCTGAAGGTCTCAGATAGGACACATGAGGGAAAAAGATGAAAACATGTTCTTAAGTGACCACTTTTAAGAATTACAATGATACATAGCCTAGAAAATGTCCTTTCATCCAAATTTAAAAATTATAAATAACTTTTATGTAGTCTTACCACTTATAGTCAAATGATGCCCCCAGAAAAGTCTTGGATAAAAGTACTAAATCCAAGCCTTAGATGCATGTTCCTGTGGCCGCATGCTTAGAGAAAAAAGTGAGTAAAGGTGGAGGAAGGGAAGAGAGGGCTCCGAATCCAAAGGTTAGGTCAGTTTTAATCCCCAAGTTGATAACACCTGCTTGTCTGGTCTAGCATTTACTCTATCTTACCAGCAATTTATTTGAGTTCATGGCATTACACGTGGAATGGCAGGATTTACAGAACAGTTCAGACACGAGCCTCTGCTTTTAAAAGTCTGTCATCTAGTGAAAGACACAAGAGAAACACAATTGAAGTCAATCTAAATGCCCCAACTAGCATATATCCAAAATCATGTGGGGCTGGAGTGAGGTGTTAGGACCTCCAGTTCAGCATTACTTTAGAGAGTAAAATTTGCAGAGAAAATTTATTTGGCCTCACAGTCAGTTCTGTCTTATACATTTGCTGGATCCAGCTGTATTCCCTAAATGCTGAACATATTGTTCTGGCTGATTATATTCTTGGCACCCAGCACCGCTATGCCTTCCCAAGCGCCAAGAGCACGCAGCACAGCAGCAGCCTTCCATAAAAGGCCTATAAAGCCATTAGTTTATTCTCCCAAAGATCCAAGGTACTTGCTAAAGCACAAGATCCGTTTCAACTGACATGGCTCTGAGTTGAATGTGTCGCAACACATTCTTAGGGAGACAAGGTTCCTTTGACTAATAGCCTCCATATTTGTCAAAACTACTGTAGGCCAAAGGTTAGCAGCAGTGTCTGGCAGGACAAAAGCAAACCTAAAAAGCTAAAATAAGAGCTAGGCCAACAAGCCCAGTTCCTGCTCCAGCTTCCTCTCTCTGCTACTCAAAGTCTGGGTCCATGCTGCCACAAAGTAAAAGTGTATACAACACATTGGATGTGTAAAAACAAAGCAGAAAGCTCTGTGATTCTCTCACTTAAAGAGGAGGATGCTCAAGACTTCTTTGCAACAGTTCTCAGGGAATGTTATAGAATTGTCAAAAACATTTGTTTCTACTTACTGTATTTTTAAAATACAAAAAGAAGATTTCTAGGTAGTTTGGCTTATGACATTCAGAATCTCATAGAGAGGGTAGAAACATTAAAAAGTATGTGTTAAAATGGAATACCAGGGGAATGTAGCAGAGGAACATTAACCCAGCTTGAGAAAGGCAGAAAAACAATGTTGGGATGAAGGGGTCACTACCAGTCCCCCAGGGATCTCCAATAACTGTACAGTCTAAGTAACTAAATATACGTCACCCAGATTGCTTCATTAAATGCCTTCACTTAGAGCCAACACTAAGATGAGAGGATTAGTAGGCAGGTGTCCTAGAGGACATGAGGCCTCAACTAAGGTTTAGAATGTAAACTGAAATAAATGAGAGGGTGTCACCCTTGGAAAGGCTAGGATGAAGCTCTCACCTGAGGCCGAATACTTCTGGTGTCTTGGATCTATGTGTATTTGACATACTAATTATCAAAGCGCACGATACCTCAAAATGCACTTGTCTTCTACCTCTGGCCCTGACCTAAAGAGGGAATGAAATGCTTTGTAAGCATAGAAGATCAAGAAAAAAAAGAATTTGTCCCAGCAAAAGGTTTTAAAATGTTAATACTCTGTGATACAAAAGTTTAACCTAAAGAAGTTCATTCTGAGTAAATATTGGGAGAATATTTATTTACAAGGATATCCATCACTATTTTCTCTTTTTTTGTAGGAATGAAAGACTGGAAACCATTTTGTCCAACAATAATAGATTGTTGTATGATACATTCATATAATGAAATACCTTACAATCATTAAAAAGAGATGTTATGAAAGAATAATATGGAAAGATGTTAATGATATATCGTTGAGTGAGAAGAAAGCAGGTTAAAGGAACATATGCTGCAAAAGACACTGTTAAGATGGTAACAAGATAAAATATTTGCAAATCATATATTGAGTAAAGGACTTATGTCCAAAATATATGAAAAACAACTCACAAACTCAACAAGAAGGAAACAAACAACCCAATTAAAGACAACAGGTATTGGAGAGAGTGTGGAGACATTGAAACCCTTTCACACTGTTGGTGGGAATGTAAAATGGTGTAGCTGCTATGAAAAGCAGTACTGAGGTCCCTTCAAAAATTAAAAATAGAACTACATATGACCCAACGATCCAACTTCTGGGTATATGTGTTAAAGAACTGAAATAAGGAGCTCTAAGATATATTAGCACTACCACTATCATTGCAACAGTATTTCCAAGTACAGCCAAGATGTAGAAACAACCTAAATGTTTACTGACAGACGAACGGATAAAGAAAATGTTGTATACACTAAATGTTTACTGACAGATGAATGGATAAAGAAAATGTTGTATACATATACAATGGAATACCATTCAGCCTTAAAACAGAAGGAATTCTGCAATATGCAACATGGATGAACCTTGAGGACATTGTGCTAAGTGAAATAAGCCAATAATAGAAAGACAAATATTGCATGATTCCAATTATATGAGGTATCTAAAATAGTCAAATTCATAGAATCAAAAAGTGAAATGATGATTTCCAGGGGCTCATCGGAGGGGAAATGGAAAGTTACTAATCAATGGGCATAATGTTTCAGTCAGGCAAGATGAATAAGTTCTAGATATCTAGAACCATAATGTATAGTACACTTAAAATTTGTTGAGAGTTTATTTTATGTTAAGTATTCTTACCACAATAATATTTAAAAAAATAATTTTAAAAATAAAAGGTGAATAGATATGTCATAAAACAGATATATAGATGGAAATAATCATATAAAATATGCTCAGTATCATTCATCATTATGGACATTCAAATTAAAATAACAAAAGATGCCACTGCATACATATTAGAATAGCTAAAATTCAAAAACCTGATATAGTAATTGCTGGCAAGGATATTGAGCAACAAGAATTCTCATTTGTTCCTGTTGAGAATGAAAAATGGTACAGCTACTTCGGAGGATAGCTCAGCAATTTCTTACAAAGCTAAACATACTCTTACCATATGATCCAACCATCAGACTCCTAGATATTTACTCAATTGATTTACAAATATTTGTCCACACAAAACCACATGCAAATATTTACAGCAGTTTTATTTGTAACTGTCAAAAACTGAAAGCAATCAATATATCTTTCAATAACAGGGAGTTTTTTCAATATGTGATGGATAAATAAACTGTAGTACATCCATACAATGGAATACTATTTAATAAAAATGATCTATTAAGTCATGCAAAACCATAGATAAATCTTAAATACATGTTGATAAATGAAATAAACCAGTCTGAAAAGTTTGCATACCGTGTGACTCCACTTATATGATGTTTTGGAAATAATAAAACTATAGAGACATCAAATAAATCAGTGGTTTCCAGGGTTTTAGAGAAGGGGTTTGGTTGAATGGGTAAAGTGCAGGGAGTGTTTTAGGGCAGTGAAACTATTCTGTGTGATACTGCAGTGGTGGATCATGACACTATGCATTTGCCAATATCTACAGAAATTTACAGCACGAAGAGTGAACCTTAATTTATGCAAATTTAAAAATATTATTTAGTATATCAGGGGATTCTGAGATGGAATGCAGACTATGATAAAAAGAATCTCTCTATATTACAATGTATGAAATGACTGAAGTGGGTAGGGCTAAAAGTGCTGACTTATATAACTTTGGAAATGAGTGGATATTAAAATGAAAGACAAAAAGAATTAGACATAAGCACTGCACTCTAGTTGGTAAAGTTTTTTTCCATCAGGGTAGGGATTAACATTTCTGAAATCACTGTATACACATACTAGAATTGAACAATTAAGTAAATGGATGGCGGATGATGGAAACTAGGTTTCTCAGATTGGGAGTTCACAGACAAACAAGGGATTTTTGTGGTACTGGTTTAGAATTGGACACATCAGTGTGAACTCATGTTTAGTTTAATATAGATACAGGTATATCTATAGGAATAAATATAGATATTTGTGTACACACCAATTGATAAACACATATACATTTCCAGCTGAGAAGTCCTAAAAGCAATGACCTCCATGTAGCAATGAGCATATCCAGCTCCCAAATCTTGTTTTTAATATCATTGTCCAATAAAAGGAACCAGGATCCTTGGAGAAATAGTTGATTCTAAGTCCAGAACATGGATAATACAAAATGATTCTGGACATCTTATCGTGCCAGAAAGTAAGGAAATACTCAAAAAACCAACAACAATGGGGGCACAACAATGGGGGACACAGCAGCCAATGGCAGTGTTCTCAGTGGTCAAAGTTGAAACAATTTGAGCAACAAAATAAATAACATAGTATTGGATTAAAATCCAAAGTAGTAAATAAATATCCATGAGTCCACACTGGTATAAATAAATGGTTAAATAAATAAGTAAATGAGAGAGAAGAGACAAATTATCTCTGCAGAAGAATTCCAAATAATATCTGTCAGTATTCCCCACCTTCGAAGAGTAGAACATAATTCCTTACCTCGTCAGTGTGGTCTCTGATTAGTGACTTTCTTCCAAAGAACACAGTGTGGAAAGAAAGACAGAAAAAGAGTAATTTCACTGTAGAGAAAATGGACAAATATGACCTAAGCCAGATGACCAAGGTCAACCTCAACAGCGATGAGTCATGTTGATAGTATGTACCCTTGATATGATGTGAAGAGAATGGCACTTCTGTGGTTCTCTCACCAAAAGTTACAACCACATTATTATGAGAAAAACATCAGACAAATGCTAACCGAGGGATATTCTACAAAATACCTGACCAGTACTCCTAAAAATTGTCAAAGTCAAAAAAAAAAAAAAAGTAGAAGTCTGAAAAACAGAGTCTGTAGAGCCTAAAGAGACATAAAGGTTAAATATGATGTGGCATTCTAGATGGGAGCCTGGAACAGACAAGGAATATTAGGTGAAAACTAAAGAAATCTGAATAAAGCATAGACTTCAGTTAATAGCAATGCATTAAATTGGTATAAATAATAACAATTCATCAATATTGGTTCATTAGATGTGATGTTAGTAACATCTAATAGAAGTTATTTATCAATAGGGGAAACTAGGTGTTGGCCATATTGGAATTCTCTGTGCTGTCTTCACAACTTTTCTATAAATCTAAAACTATTATAAAATTTAAAGTTTATTAAGCAAAGAGTATATGCTGTAATTTTTCTAAATTTGTATATAGATAGACATGTACACATAGAAAAAAAGATGAAAAGGTTATGTATCAAAACATTAACACTGATTATTGCTGGTGATGAGATCAGAGAGTATTACTTTCCTATTTTGCTCATCTGTATACATAACTATATAACACAAAAAGAAAAGGAATTTTAAGCCTTCATTTGGACCAGAATATTTCCTTGACTTAAGCACAAAAAGAAGAATTTTATCTAATATTTTAAATTCCTAAAAATACTTAAAAGGCATATAGTATTAAACAATTTTGTCAAGGAAGAAACACAAAATTTACTTTTTGATTTAAAATTTTTTCCCAGTGTGTTTTTTTATAGTAACTAAGGATAAAAGTGACGAGGAATACTTATTCTTAAACTAAGAGTTTGATAAAACATAGTCAAGAAAGAATCTCGAATTAACTTTCAACAGGAATTCCAATTCCCCATTTTAATTCATTTATTCCCCTCATTCTAATTTCTTATGTAATTTAAGATATTTAAAACCACTAGAGAGGTTGGTTTGGTTTACTCTGCTTTAAGTTATTAGATCACTCTTTGAGCTTATTTGGTATAGATTATGCACTTTTCTTTTTCATGATCATTTTATTTACTCATTTTCTCATTCTATAAATATTCATTGAGGGCTTACCATTTCTCAGTTACTATATTAATAATTGAGGAATATGAAACCACGAATAATAAATAGCTTCTATATTTAAGAAGATTCTAAGAAATAGGAAAGGTCACAGTGAAATAGATAAATTATTACACTTACAAGATCGAATAAATGCTAAGAAGAAAAGTTCAAATTAAGAACATGAGAATTTACAGAACAGAGCAATTACATCCACTGCAGGTCCTCGAATAACGTGCTGTTTACCCGTCATTTCTTTATAATGTTAATGAGATGTTGTAGGAACTTAACTCTTGTTTATATCAATTAGCCTGTGGTAAAATTAGTTTCTTTATATTTCATTTCACTAAAAGTCATAGAACTTATGGACAACATTAAGTGAGGATTTACTTTAGAAGGACATAGAGCAGGATTTGCAAAAATGATACTCGAGTAAGCACTGGGCCCTCGTTGATTTCTGGAGGGTGAAAAGATGAAAAGGGTGTTTATCCTCCTTTCTTCATGGGTCCATGTGGGGGAACTTCAGCTACAGTGTCACTCCTGGCTTCCTTCCCTGTCCTTACTCCTCTTGCTGAGAGTTCGTGAGTTTGAGAACAGAAACTGAGCATACTTAGCTTAACCCTTCTATTTCTTCTTTTTTTCTATCTTGTTAACCTGTCTCATGTCAATTTTTTTAAGTTTAGGAATAATTGACTTACAATATTATATTAGTTTCAGGTATAAAGCATAGTGATTCGACATTTAAATACCTCAACGAAGTGATCACCACGATGTCTAATAACAATTTGTCCCTGTGCAGTTAATTATGATGTTATTGACTATATTGCCAATGCTGTACATTATGTCCCTGTGACTTATTTATTTTATAATTGGAATTTTGTACCTCTTAGTCCCCTTCACTTTTTCACCCACCCCCACTTCCCTCCCCTTTGGCAACTATCAGTTTTTTCTCTGTATCTATGTGTCTGTTTCTGTTTTGCTTTGTTTGTTTTGTTCTTCTATTCACATGTAAGTGAAATTTTATATGATGGAAATATTATTATCTTTTTCTGTCTGACTTATTTCACTTAGCACAGTACTCTCTAAGTCCACCCATGTTGTCGCAAATGGCAAGATTCCATTTATTTTTATGGCTGAGTAATATTCCACCATACATATATACCATCTCTTTTTTAACCATTCACCTATAGATAAATACCTAGGTTGCGTCCATATCTTGGCTATTGTAAATAATGATGCAATGAACTTAGAGGTGTGTGTGTGTATGTATGTATGTATGTAGTATGTAGTATGTATGTATGTATGTATGTATGTATGTATATATATATATTTTTTCGAATTACTGTTTTGTTTTCTTCAGATAAATGTCCAAAGTGGAATTGCTGGTTGTATGATAGTTCTATTATTAATTTTTGAAGAATCTCCATACAGTTTTCTATAGTGGCTGCACCAATTTACAATCCCACCCACAGTGCATGAAGATTCCCTTTTCTCCACATCCTTGCCAACACTTGTTATTTGTTGTCTGTTTGATAGTAGCCATTTTGACAGGTGTGAGGTGATATTTCATTATGGTTTTGATTCGCATTTCCTGGATGATTAGTGACATTGAGCATCCTTTCATGTGTCTGTTTGCCATCTGTATGTCTTATTTGGAGAAATTTTTATTCAGGTCCTCTGCCTATTTTTTAATTTAGTTTGTTTATTTACTGTTGAGTTGTATGAGTTCTTTATATATTTTGGATATTACCTACATATTGGATATGTCATTTGCAAATATATTCTCCTATTCAGTAGGTTGCCCTTTCATTTCGTTTGTGGTTTTCTTTGTTGTGCAAAAGCTTTTTAATTGGACATAATTTGTTTAGTTTGTTTAGTTTTCTTTTGTGGTACTTGCCCCAGAAGACAGATCCAAAAAAATATTTTAAGACCAATGTCAAAGAGTTTACTGCCTATATTTTCTTTAGGAGTTTTATGGTTTCAAGTCTTACAGTTAAGTCTTTAATCCATTTCAAGTTTATTTTGTATATGGTGTAAGAAAGTGGTCCAGCTCGCTTGCTTGCTTGCTTGCTTTCTCTCTCTCTTTCTTTCTTTCTTTCTTTCTTTCTTTCTTTCTTTCTTTCTTTCTTTCTTTCTTTCTTTCTTTCTTTCTTTCTTTCTTTCTTTCTTTCTTTCTTTCTCTCTCCTTCTTCCTTTCTTTCTTTCCATGTAGATGTCCAGTTTCCTCAACACCATTTATTGAAGAGACTTTTCCCATTGTATATTCTTGCCTCCTTTGTCATAGATTAATTGGCCATATAATTTTGTGTTTATTTCTGAGCTCCCTATTCTGTTCCATTGATCTATGTGTCTCTTTTTTGTGTTAATACCATGCTGTTTTGATTACTATAGCTTTGTAGTATAGTCTGAAATTAGAGCGTGTGATACCTCCATCTTTGTTTTTCTTTCTCAGAATTGTTTCAGCTATTCAGAGTCATTTGGTTCCACAAAAATTGGGGGGATTTGTTTTAATTCTGTGCAATATGCCACTGGTATTTTGATAGGAATTGAATTGAATCTGCCATCATAGATTGCTTTGGCTACTGTGGGCATTTTAACAATATTAATTTTTCCAATCCATGAGCATGATATATCTTCCCATTTACTCGTGTCATCTTTGATATCTTTCAACCGTGTCTATAGTTTTCAGAGTACAGATTTTTCACTTCCTTGGTTAAATTTATTGTTAGGTATTTTATTCTTTTCGATGCAATTGTAAATAGAATATTTCATTAATTCTTCTTTCTGATAGTTTTTTATAAGTGTATAGTAACACAACATATTTCTGTATGGTAATTTTGTATCCTGCAACTTTTACTGAATTCTTTCATTAGTTATAATTGTTTATGGAGTCTTTAGGATTTTCTATATACAGCATTATGTTATCTGCAAATAGTACCAGTTTTATGTCTTCCTTTACAATTTAGATGCCTTTTATTTATTGTGTCTGGTTGCTGTGGCTAGGAATTCCAAAACTATGTTGAATAAATATAGTGAGAGTGGGAATTTTTGTCTTGTTCTGAACTTAGAGAAAAAGCTTTCAGCTTTTTACCATTGAGTATGATGTTAGCTGTGGGGTGTCATGACTTTTATTATGTTGAGGTATATTCCCTCTATACCCACTTTATTGAGAGTTTTTATCATAAATGGATGGTGAATTTTGTCAAATGTCTTTTCTGTCTGTATTGAGATGATTATATGATTTTTATTCTTCCTCTTGTTAAAGTGGTGTATCAAATTGATTAATTTGTAGATATTGAACCATCCTTGCTTCCCTATAATAAATGCCACTTGATCATGGTGTATGATTCTTTTAATGAATTGTTGATTTTGCTAATATTTTTAAGAAAATTTTGCATCTATTTCCATCAAGGATATTGGTCTATAATTGTGTGTGTGTGTGGGCGCATGTGTGTGTGTATGGTATCAGTGCTTGGTTTTGGTAACAGGGTAATGCTGGCTTCATAGAATGAATTTAAAAGCATTCCTTCCTCTTCAATTTTTTTGGAATATTTTGAGAATAAGTATTAATTCTTCTTTACATGTTTGGTAGAAGTCACCTGTGAAGTCATGGTCCAGGACTTTGCTTTATTGGAAATTTTTTGATTACTGATTCAATTTTGTTAGTGGTAATTGAACTGCTCAGGTTTTCAGTTTCTTCCTAAGTCTTAGAAGATTGTTTCTTCTAAGTTGTACAATTTGGGGCATAAAAATTTTCATAATATTGTCTTATAATCCTTTGTATTTATGTGGTGTGGGTTGGTACTTCTATTTTATTTCTGATTTTATTTATTTGATCTCCAATCTCTCTCTCTCTTTTTTTTTTTGATGAATCTGGCTAAAGTTTTATTGATTTTTTTTCTTTTTCAATGAATCAGATCTTTGTTTTATTGATCTTTTCTATTGTTTTTAGTCTCTATTTCACTTATTTCCATTTTGATCATTATTTCCTTCTTTCTACTAACTCTGGGATTTCTTCTTATTTTTCTGTTTCTTTTAGATATAATGTTAGATAGTTTATTCGAAATTTTCCTTGTTACTTGAGATAGGTCTGTATCACTATAAATTTCCTTCTCAGAACTGCTGTTGCTGTGTCCCATAGATTTTGGAGCATTGTGTTTCCATTTTCATTTGTCTCAAGGTATTTTTTCGTATTTTCCCTTTCATTTCTTTGTTGACTTATTGGTTGTTTAGTAGCATGTTGTTTAGCCTCCATGTGTTTTTTCCAGTTTTCTTCTTGTAATTGATTTCTAGTTTCATTCCATTGTGGTCAGAAAAATTGCTTGCTGTGCTTTCAAGCTTCTTAAATTCATTGAGGTTTATTTTGTGGCCTAACATGTATTCTGTACTAGAGAATGTTCCAAGTGCTTTTGAAAAAAAACCTATAATCTGCTCTTCTTGGATGGAACATTCTATAAATATCTATTAAATTCATCTGATCTATCATGTCGTATAAAGCCAATGTTTCCTTGTTGATTTTCTATCTGGATGATTTATCCATTGATGTAAGTGAGATGTTAAAGTCGCCCATTATTATTTTAATACAGTCAATCTCTCCTTTTATATCTGTTAATATTTGTTTTATGTATATAAGTGCTTTATGTTGGGTGCATAGATGTTTACAATTGTTTTATCCTGTTGTTGGATTGATCTCTTTATTATTATATAATGCCCTTTGTCTCTTGTTACAGTTTTTGTTGTAAAGTCCATTTTGTCTAAGTATTACCCCAGCTCTCTTTTCATTTTTATTTGCATGAATTTTTTTTTTCCATTCTTTCACTTTCAGCCTGTGTGAGTCTTTAGATCTGAAGTGAGTCTCTTACAGGCAGCATATGTATGAGATGATTTTTTCATCCATTCAGCCACCCTGTGTCTTTTGATTGATGCTTTTAGCCCATTTACATTTAAATTATTGATAAATATGTACTTATTACCATTTCCTTAATAGTTTTCCTTTTGTTTTTGCAGTTGTTTTCTGTTCCTTTCTTCTCTTACTCTCTTCCTTTGTGATTTGATGACTTCCTTTAGTATTATGTTTGCATTCCTTTCTCTTTATTTTTTGTGTATATATTATAGATTTTTAGTTTGTGGTTACCATGAAATTCATATATAACACTATATGCAGATAGCAGGCTATTTTAAGTGGATGATCACTTACTTTGAAACACATTCTAAAAGCATTATGTTTTTACTCCCCACTCCATGATTTATGTTTTTGATGTCATATTTTATTTTACAGTTTTTGCCTGTGTGTGTCCCTTAATTAGTTATTGTAGAAATAGATCATTTTACTGCTTTTTTCCTTTAACCTTCTCACTAGCTTTATCAGTAGTTAGCCCACAACCTTTGTTGTATGTTTGCCTTTATCAGTGAGATTTTTTTTCATTTACACATTTTTTTTTAATTTTTAGTTTAAACTTTTTTTTCAGCTTAAAGAAGTAAGTCCCTTTAACATTTCTTGCAATACTTTACCACATGTCAGGATCTATCACCTCCACATTCTCCATTCTCCATTTTTTTCTGCCCTTCCTGTGTCCTCTCACTTTTGAAAATTCCAAGTTTCTTAGTGTTACTAACTTCCATAAGAAGTTAGAAGAAAAACAGGTGGGTTGACCTAATTCAAACAATAGTGTAATTTCTGGGATCTAAGCCTCCTCTAGAGCATTTATATTAAACAAACAAACAAAAAACTCTTATATACTTCAGCGAAACTCTAGGTCATGTGACAAAGGGGTGAGATAAAGTTCATACATTATTTTATTCTGTAATATATAATACAAAAAAAATAGTGCTAATCTATGCCATTCATTTGAGTATATTCTGTTTCATGAAACAGCATTTAACATTCCAGGGTAAAACCCAAATATAAAACAATGAAATAGCAGTATCCTTATCTTACATATGGAAAAACTATGAGACAGCTCTAGTTACCTTCATCATTCTCTTGTGTTCTTGCTTTCCTCACTTGGGAGAAGCATTATTGATAAGCACATGGAGGTCAATATTTCCTCCATCTGCTTCACATCTTTAAGCTATTTTCATGACTTGGTTGCCTTGTTCCTTTGTCTTAAAATAGGACTATTTTCACCTATTTTTACTCTCTTGACCATTAATAAATAAACAATGCAAGGCAAAGGGGACTATACTTTCTCCCGTATCATGGTCCAGTTTAACATTTAAATCGACATAATTTTGTAAGAATTAAATGAAAGTTAAGAGTGAAGTGTCTGTGTCATTTCCTTTCCTTGAGAGTAATTAATAATTATATAGATTGTTTCTGACCAATAGAATGTTTCTGTCCACCTCCTTGCTCACCAAAATCTCTTCCATACCTCAAAGCTCATCTCCATCCTCATTCACCCTTTCACGAAGCCCAACGACAACATCCACTTCCTTATCTTTCATAGAACTTATTGCCGATATCACACACTTTATAGTCTACATTTCAGCATTCTCAACTTGTTCCACATGTGTAAATACTTCTGCCCAATAAGACCATGAGTTCTCACAAATGAGAACATTGTCCTATAAACATTAATATACTTTGTGGTTCAAGGCACATAGTAAAAGCTCAGTGACCTGAGGGTTGAATTCTTTACATTAGCAATGAGACCCCATGGAGAGTACTGAACGCTCCTGGAGTAGCTTAGACACTTATCTCTTTGAAATTTTTCAATTAGTTTTCTAAACTGGAAACCCCAAAATATTCACTTAGTACAAAGCATGACAGAATTAATGAATACAACATTTAAAATATTAACCCCCAAATCTAATCATTAGTGAAGGAATTCCATATTTTTTCATTCAGCTGATGTTGCTTGGACATTTCCTGTGTCAAGTATATGGTTCTGGAGGGGAAAATTGAAAGAACACATGGTTTCTGGGCTCCAAGACACTAACAAATGTAGCCTCAGGAAATAACTAGATTCAGGTGTTTTAAGGAATGAATAGAATAGTCAATAAAAGAAAAAGTTAGAGAAGACTAACGAGGATTTACCCATTTTATCTTAATCATTATTATCAGTTCGTATTTAATTTGGTGGCTAAAGTATGCAAATACATTGAGTTTATTACAGTGAGTTAAAGTATACATAACAAAGCATGAAAAACATATACTTTTGTGTGTTTAAAAAAGAAAAAATAGAATTTAGATCATTATATACTGACTAATTAGATGTCACTGATAAATAGGGAAATAAAGAGTGCCTATTCATGGCATCATTTAAACTTCAGTATGACACATTGAGAGAAAAAGTAATTGCATATAGCCAAGACAATTTCCATGGCTGAAAACACATTAAATTATCTTTATCTTTGAGAAGATTTACTTTATACGTGTCTCTGCACCAGAATCATAACAAGCCAATGGAAACAAAATAAAATAGAGCATGTTATTCTGCCTTTTGTTTCTTTGGGAATAAGCTCAGATCTGAACATACTGATGAAAGCCTTCAGGCCCTGTTGCTGTTGAGAATCAATATGAAGCTGTTGATGGAGTCTGCAGTTTCTGGTCATGGGTTGAAATCAGATGGAAAGAAGGTGATACCGATCACAAAATCTTAAGTGGGGAACAAAATGCTAGCAATACCAATTATTGACTATCTTAATTATTTTGTTTTTATTTTATTATTTTTAATTTATGTGTAATTATAGTTGAAAATTATATTGGTCGCAGGTGTACAACATAAAGATTAGACATTTATATACCTTATGAATTGATTACCATGGTAAGTCTAATAACCATCTGTCACCATACATAGTTATTACAATATTATTGACTGTATTTCCAGCGCTGTACATTATATCCCCATGACTTATTTATCATACACCTGTAAACTGTACTTCTTATTCCTCTTTACTTTTTTCACTTATCTCCCACCCCCTCCCATCTAGCAGCCATCAGTTTGTTTTCTATATTTATGAATTTGTTTCTGTTTTGTTTGTTCATTTCTTTTGTTTTTTAGATTTCACATATAAGTAAAATTATACTGTATTTGTCTTTCTCTGTCTGATCTATTTCACATCCTTTAGTATGTTCACTTAAAATAAAACCTTGGAGGAGAGTAGTAAAACCCCCAAATCATTGAGTTTTCTCATCTATATTACAAAAATATACATAGCTCTATACTGTCCCCTCTACCTGGAATGTCTTCCTTTATTTAGTCAACAGCATATGCACTCACTTTGATCAAATGTCACCTCAGTGGGGATTTCCCAGATCACACTATCCACAGTTTCAACACCTACTTCCACTCCTCGACTCCTCACTGTGCTTCCAGTCAGGATAATCTACATTATGGTACCATAACAACCAATCCCCAAATCTCAGTGGCTTAACAAAATTGTTGCTAATGAAAAAATCCACTGCTAGTCTGCTAGCTCTCCCAGGCAGTCGTCCTCCATAAGTCCTCATCAATATGAGCCAACACACTTGGCACAGCAAAGTGAAAGGGAGGTAGAAAGGCAAGGCCAGCAAATAAATGCTTCTACTCAGAAGCAACATAAATCACTTCCACTCACATTTCATTGGCTAAAGCCAATTAAGAACAAGTGGGCAGAGAACTATACTTGTGTGTATCTAGCGGATATAGTAATATCTGGTGCATCATGCTTTATTTTTCTTTACAACACTTTTTACCTAACATCATATAATATATTTCATTTGTGTTGATTTGTCTCTCCTCACTAGAATATAAGCACTGCGAGGGCAGGGACTATCTCTATTTGTTCACTGCTATAACCTCAAGTCTCAGAACAGAGATTATCAATAAATATTTGTTGGATGAACAAATAAGAGTGCAGGAAATAATATGCTTTACACCACAAAGTACAAATTAAAATGCCTAAAGAACTTGATTGTTAATATGACAAGGGAAGCAAGCAAGGTCGTAACTGGCGCTAAGTGGGGAACTTTTAGCACTACCTAAAACTTGCTACTTGTTGTCTTAATAGCTTATGGGTCTAGGATATACAGATTCTCTTATTAATGAGAATTTGAAAATCTGGATTTTTAGATGAAAATTCTGATATTTTCACCATGTGATAAAATAGTTTTCAAAACCATATGCGGGTCATACCTAGCAAACATAATATCAGTGTATTCTTTTTGCTTCAGGTAGAAAGACTGAAGCGTGTCTTAAGATCTGCAAAGACTGAGTTAAATGGAAAAAGAAAGAGAAGAGAGAAGAAACACAGAATTTCCACATTCATTTCTCTATCGCCTAAACTGCAGTTTGGAGGAATCTTTACCTATATCTTCGCTTCTCATCCCTGTATCACTTTACCCAAGAGTTTAGAAAACTCCCTCTTTATATTTATAGCACTAGTTTTACTTATTTATTGTCAAATACTGTGAAAAGTAAGAAGGGACCAACCTTGCCTTCACTGATGCTATTATGGGTCTCACATAACAATATCTAAATAAATAAGAAGCCCTAATGAAAAGTCTCCAAGGTTAAAATATTTAGAATGAAAAGCTGCTGAGATTAAAATAGAATAGCCAGAATAACAGATCTCATGTCTACTTCACATATCAGATGAGGTCTAAACCAGGAACTCTCAGTAACCAATAACTCGATCTGATTATATAATGAGTATTTCTTTTCCTTTGCTCTAAAGTTGAACTTTTTATATAGAGGGGCTGCCAAACACATTTTCACTCTAAGTAAAAGTTGTTTTCCAATTGTATTACCCAAGAGGCTTAAATTCGGGTGAAAATGTTCAATAATCAAATTTCTATATTTCTTTGGATCTAGCTTGGGGAGATTTAGCAAGCAGTGTTAATGCTACTTTTCTTCTCCAGAGGGAGTTATTACTGAGCAAGTTTAGTCAAACTTTATAATTGTTCATTTCAGTGGCATTAAGCCCACACTTGGGAGATTTCCAGCTATGGAATCAGTAAAAACCACCTTGGACATTGCAATCTGGGACACAGTACTGGATTTTAGGCAATCTGCTTTTCCCAGGAAGCGATTGAATTTAAATGGACCTGCCCCTCCTTCTTTGCAGAGAATTCTACCATCATGCTCTTAACTCCTAAATAACCCCACGTGCTATTCTCCTTGCGTAGAGATGGCATTTCAGGTCTCTGTTGGTGTGTCTGTTAGATATTGGCTTTAATTCAAGACTAACTGAAGAAATAAAAGATATTCAATACCCCTTACACTGCCCCATCCCATTCGCCAGTCGAAATCGTCATAAAAAAAAAATAGATTTCTGGTGGACTTGTGATATAACTTGCAAATGGCCTCCTCACCAGGTCATCTTGAACATCACTGGGTACCATGAGTTTGAGTTGCCTTGAAATAAATGAGGTCTCTAGTCCACAATTTTGTTTTTAAAACAAAATTACCAAGATTAAATGCGAAATTTTGTTCTTACATAGATAAACAAAATATGATTATCTCTGGAGATAGTTTATAAGCAAAACAAATTACTTTCATAGAATTATAGAACTCATTTATTTTAGAATTTGAATATTGATTTGATTCTGAGAACAATTACACCAAGACTTTCCAAAAGAGTTCTCTTCAAAGTGGCTACTTATTTAACACACACAAAAACTCCACAATTTCCGTCAACATGGCATTTTAAGAATATGCTTTGATATTCTCTTTTGCATGCACACAAATACAGTTTAGAAAACATGCAAGCCACCCAGTGAGCAGGTGAATGAATCTTTAATGTTCATAAACTGGTTCAAGATTAAAAGGTCCTAGAAAACCACATGAAAGCAGACACAAACAGGGAAAGAATAGTGGAGAAGAGAGAACTTGTAATATGAGAAAAGCTTACAAACCAAAGTGCTCAAATACATAATGAAATAAAATACTGAGAAAGCCAGCCAACAAAATCAACTGTAGGACGATTAATTCAATCCAGGTAAGATTAAAATAGTAAAGAAAGAAGAAAAATATCTAAAAGCGAATGTGCTTAGACTCTTCAAAGTGATAGATTATGGGGGAAAAATGAAAAATGACAAGAAATGTTGAAATAAAACAGGCAGAAATAAGACAATAATAGGTGCATGAGAAAAGATACCAACTAGACATCCTAAAAAAGAAAAGCACAGTTATTGATTTTAAAAATTTAATAGGTAAGACAAATAGGTTTATCCACAGGTGATAAGTTTGTGATTGGAAGGTTGTCTTGAGGAATTAATTCACTAGGAATGAAGGATAAAGGAACAAACAGATTAGAACTATGAAAGGAAAGTTAAAGACATGGAGTCTAGATGGAGTGGCTCCATATTCCTTTTAACAGAAGTTCTACAGGAAGAAGAGTACAGGAAATAGCAGAGAGCCCTATAGGAAGAGATGAGACGGGAATTCACAAAAATTTAATTGCCAGTCTTCAGAGTCACAGTGCATGTGATATGCTAAGCAAGATGATTGAAACTGAATCTATACCTAGACAGAAAAGTTACATGGGTATTTCTGGATATTTTTTAGAGATTTTTTAAATTAAAACATAGCTAATATACAATACTATATTAGTTTCAGGTATATACCATAGTTATTCAACATTTATATACATAGAGAAGTGATCACAGGTACTCATGCATATTTGCTTTATTTGTAAGTAGGAAACATGAAAGGCACGTGTCGTTACCAAAGATACTAATTTGTAACCTGAAGTGATCTCCACGAATGTCTGATGTCTCATATGTTTATAATATAGAAAGGTAATAAGGAAGAATTAAACAGCACATAAGTATGAGACAAGGAAAGCATCTCCTGTATATCAGGCTGTTATGCACAACATGAGCGTGGTTCATGTCAAGTCTCCTTAAATGCCCTTATAGACTTCTTTGCTATGTAAGACGTTCCATCTGAACAGTCATCCAAGCTGGCCTAGGCAGTGGGTGAGAAATGCCAAATCCATGCCTCATGTGATTGATCTGTTATGTTATCTGGTAAGTTACTTGGAAACAACAAGTATTTAATTATTTTAACAAGGGACTAGAACTGACCTGTCCTGAGTGACTTCAGTGTAGTCTCTGTTTGTCAATCCATTAAGATGATGTAACCAAAAGCAGTTCATTTATCTCATACTAAGTCTTAAATTCCGAGTCACAGTGGATCAGATCTAAATGAGATTCCACTAAACAAAACTAGAGAAAGATTTTTTACGGTGTGTAGAACATTGTATTACTTCAGACTTTGTTGTGATGAGGTACAGAAAACTCACCTTCTTACAAAAACAATAATCACTTGAGCTCTTCATCACTCTTAGATGGACCACAGCTGAGTTTTAAACTTAGTAAAAAGAATTTCCCTTAATGCATAGGTACAGGCTGCTAGTAAGAAAAGGTATTTGTATATAATGCTATATTCAAGCAAATTGAAAGTCTATTCCTTAAAACTTTGGACCAGTGCTGTTCACAGAACTTTCTGCAATATCGAAAATGTTCTAATATATATGCTGTCCAATCTGGTGATTACAGACATAAGTTGGAGATATTGCAGGTTTGGTTCCAGACCACTCTAATAAAGCGAATGTCTCAATAAAGCGTCACGTGACTTTTTTGGTTTCTCAATAAAGAGTCATGTGACTTTTTTGGTTTCTCGGTGCATATAAAAGCTATCTCTACACTACGATAGTCTATTAAGTGTGTAGTAGCATTATGTCTAAAAAAAATCACATACTCTAATTTAAAAACACTGTATTGCTAAAAAATGCTAACCATCATCTGAGCCTTTAGCAAGTCATCGTTTTTTACCTTCAGTTTGTAAAAAATACACGATATCTGCAAAGCACAATAAAACGAGGTATGCCTGTATTAACATTTGAAATATAGCTAGTGTGACTGAAGAACTGAGTTTTTTATATTATTTAATTTTACTTTATTCTAACTTTAATAGCTACATTAGCTGGTGGCTACCATATTGAATAGAGCAAGTTGAGACCATACATTGCACACTAGGTAAAATAAATTAGGTCTGAGTCTTTTTTTATTATGACAGTAGTAATATAACTGAGAGTGCAAATATATTACAGCAGCATGTACAGATGATTTCGCCATTCCCACTGACTTCTCTAGGCCACACTCTGAGGTCAATGGGATGGATGAGTGTTATTATCACTCTTATTACATGTGAAGAAACTGATGCTTTCAGACAAAGTAAGTGATTTAAGTGACTTGGGGCTCAAACTACTTGTTCTTTCCACCAAACTGCAAAAGAAACTGTGAAAGAAAATGGTGACTTCCACAGAGTACCAATAACCCTGTCTGAAATAAACCTTGATAACCTTGAGGGGAGGAGAGAAAGAGGTAGAAAGAGATAGAGGTAGATGGATAGATAGAGGTATATAGATAGATAGATGATAAATAGATGATAAATAGATAAATGATAGATAGATAGATGTTAGATAGATGATAGATAGAGAGATAGATAGGTAGCTAGGTAGATGATAGATGATAGATAGATAGATAGATGATAGATGATAGATAGATAGATAGATAGATAGATAGATAGATAGATAGATAGATAGATAGATAGATAGACAGAGTATATATATTATATATTAAACTATACAGCCAATACTGGACATTGTTGCAAGTAAGGAGCTAAGTCAAATACGGCACAAGCATGTTATACTGCTGCCAAAGTTCAACTTAATGACTTTCTGACATGAATGGGGCCCAACACAAAA
>NW_006431920.1:12786133-12790170 GCF_000325575.1 Pteropus alecto | reverse complement strand
CCTCCCTTCCTTCCTCCCTCCATCCTCCATCCATCCCTCCCTCCCTCTCCCCCTCTCTCCTTTCCATTGTTTGTGCACTTTTTTCTCTCTGTCTTGTGATCTTAAGTCAGAAATTTTCTGTATTAAAATGGTAATTCTTATATAACAAGCTAATAAAACATTGGTAACAGTAACAGGTTTTGTCTTTGGAAAATGTGATGCAACTTGTAAGAAGAAAATCCGTCTTCTTTTTAAAATTAGCATAATGAAATGCATTAAATTGAATATATATGACGGGTAATAGCTTAGAGAAAAAATGAATTTTGTCTAGTCAGTTTGCAGATCTATTAATAAGATCTTATGAACCTGTTTTTGTGATAATCCTGTGCAGCAGGCACTCTGCTAGAGAGATGGGACCCATGTCGCTGAGAAAGACCCCAGTACTGCTAAACAGCTTATATTTTATACATTTACATTGGAAAGGCAAACTTTTAAATTGTCCCATCTAAAACCGAAGCCTGTGGTTTCGTGGATTCTAGATAATTGAAAACAGGACTTCAGTGTACTAAATCCACCTCTTCTGGGCTCTTTGCCATAGTGCACTGCAATCTGAAAACACTTGTTTTAAAAGAAGCCTCCTATACAAAGGCAGGAGAAAAAGAGAAGTGGAGAGGAAGAAAAATTATGATCAATATGTTATAGCAAATGTACTTGTCACTTGCTAAAATATGCTTTGCTCAAGTTGCTCCTCTGTTAATATCATTACAGCTACCCAAATGATAGTTTCGGTCCCTAACCTGCCCAGCCTGCTTTTGCAAACAGTAAGGAAAAAAGTCACCTGAGCCGATGGGACTGGGGTCACTAACTGTTCCTTGCCACCAGTGACCACAGTTCATAAACCCATAATATTGACCACAGTTTATAAACCCTGAAATATTACAAAAGTTGCTAAATATTGAGAAAAATAGTACACATTTTCTAAGCGGAAAGATTTTTTAAAAGAATACTTATGGAGAGTTTACGGTTTTGATTAGAAATACCGGCAAAACAAAACTACAGGGAACATATAAACATTGTGCATGCTGTGGAGATAGACATCAACGGCCAAAAGAATGAATTCTCTCTTCTCTGTTATTTATTTTAATGAAATGTTTCTGTTCATTATTTGTTTTATTGACTTAATTTTAATAGAAAATATGGAAACTCTAATATTTTAATATTTTGCAAAGTTTGAGTCATTTTAATGAGAAAGAGTGAGAGGCAGACGGAAACAAACACTAACACAATTGCGGATATATTTGAAATTCTTTCTATACGTTTCCCAAACCCTTTGCCCACTCCATGTAATTAGTTTCATGTGTATTTTTCATTTAATATTCTAATTTTTTAAACTAAGTATAAACATAGCCGTAAAATATTTAGTATTACGGTGTTTTAAGTAACTAGATTTTTATTGTTCTATTTTATGTTTGAGTAACGTATCCACCATGATAACATAACTCTTAATTTATTCCCTTTAATTGCTGGATAGAGTTGCGTTCTATGAGTTTGCCGTAATTTATCAATTCATTCTCTTGCTGATGGACAGTGAGGCTTTTTTGAGTTTTGTTACTGCTGGCAATACTGCAGTGAACATCCCTGCACATATCTGCTGGTGTACACGGAGAGGGTTTCTCTCCTAGAGCCTAGAATTATCGAGTTCTAGAAGATGCCCATCTTCAGCTTTGCTAGGTCTAGATACTGCCAAATGCTCTCCAAATGGTTATCTAGTGTTTTCCATATGTATCTCCTTATAATCAACTCTCAATACACCAATACAGCAGAGTGACCTGCCGTGTTAAATTAAAACGTCACATCATGACACCCTTTGCACAAAATCCTACAATATCTCCCCATTTCACTCCAAATGGCCTACAAGGCCCTAACTGATCTTATCACACCCGTATCATTATTTCTATGGCCCTCTGTTATCTCTCTCATGTACTGCTCCTCAAACACATCAGGTTCCTCCCAGCTTCATGTCTTTGTCCTAGCCGTTTGTTCTGCCTAATATGCACTTCAAGTCTTTGTTAAAACTTTACCCTGAAAGTGAGGCTTACCATGACTGCCTCCTTGCATACCCAACCTACTTTCTTGCTTGACCTTTTTTTTCCTTTCATTGTAGCAATACCCTTATAATGCATCATATGATTTGTTAGATTTATTATCTAGCATCTCATCCTCACCTTAGAATGTCAGCCCCATAAGGGCAGGGGTCTTTGTTTACTGTGTGCACTGATGTATCCTAAGCACAATATGATGCATGGTAGGCATTCAAGTAATATTAAAGAGAGGTGAATTGTTTACATGTGTGATTCCACATTATCCTTTTCAGGGTGTTATCTGAAAAGGACATAAGATGTTTTAATTGGTATTATATAGAGACTATGATTTGAGTAAGGACCGAAATTCAGTCTTTTACTCAGAATATGAGCTCCCTATGGATAGGGACGAGGTCTGTCTTTTCACCATTATATTCTTAGTTCCAAGATCAGTGCCTGGCACATAGCGGTTGTTCAATAAACATTTATCAAATGAATGAATGAACAGAAATTTATTGAGAAACTTACTCCACCACTTGGAAGTTGATTATATGGGAAGTTTGTTAACGGATCTGTGATGCAGACCTGACTATCAGACAAAACAAGCAACTGGTACTTCCTACTTCTAAATTTATCCCTTGGGCCATAAACTGCCCTCATTGGAAATCTTTTCCTCTTAAAAGTTTCTGTATAAAATCTTATTGGGGAAGCAAAAGGATGGAAATTTGCTGAGTTGAACATACCCTAGTAGAATGTTTCTCATATTTATCTGATGAAAAGAACGTCTTACGGGAGGCTGCTAAAAACACAGATCCCTTGATCTAATCTCTAAATCAAAATCTCCAGGAGAGAATCCGGAGAATAACCCCCAGGAACTTTTATAATCAGGTGAGTTAGGGAAACAAAACCTTGGTAAATGGGGTCCATTGACAGGGCAAATAATACAGTGCGTGAAATGTCAGCACAAGGAGACAGTGCCTGCTATAAATTGTGTGTAAAATGATAACAGACCAGCTGGTGGATGCAGATTGGCCTCCTATATTCGAAATGAGTTCCAGAGTCTCTACTCTGTGCCTACCTAACATGGTCATCAGGGGCTCAGGGAATTTGGGGTGACTCATACCCTGTGTTTATGAATTAGTCATAGGGAGACTAGCTGGGAGGCAAGAGGCTGCCTGTTGACTCTCGCTCGTCACGTTCCCAGCTGTTCCTTTCTGCTTACTCCCATGTCACAGGGAGAAGACAGAGTAGAAAAGTCTGGGCCACTCAGCAAAAAGGGGAGTAACACTGTGAGCCACAAGGAGAAAAGATGAGGCCCTAGGGATTTGTGAAGAAATGTGGCCCAAGACTGCTTTATCATTCTCTCGACAGAGAGGCCTTTCTCTATATATTGGGGTCACCTAGTATATATTTAATATATTCCACCAGAGTGTGACATAGCTATCAAGGTTCTAAAAAGCCTTCAAACTATCACCTTTATTCAAGGTGAAGAGAAATTGACTACCCCTCGGCTGTGTTTGTAGTCCATTGAAGTTGCTGGTAAAGTTGGTTAGTAGATGTAATTTTTGTACTTCAGCTTTACAAAATTGGTATTCCAAGTCATCTTTCCAGAATCTTTCCAATAGAAGACATTTCATTAAAAGTTATGGAAAGAGAATTTTGAGGGAAGAAACCTATAATTTAATCAAATGAAAACTCTCTCCATTTTTACTTTTGGCATATATATTTAGGTCATTTTTAGTTATTTCGATTTTTTTCCCCCTCTTTTGGCAACCAAGTTGAATTAGGCTGATGGGATGAGAGGGGAAGGGGTACATTAGAAACTATGGGATTTCACTACTCTTTGCCAAAATCAGCACAAATTTATTACGGGGTGGGCATGAAGCTTCCCATCTGTTAGTTTTTTTTCAGAGTGCTGACAAGAACATTCTGATTTCCAGCTTGACTCTCTCTCTCTCTCTCTCTCCCTCTCTCTCT
>NW_006431920.1:12773522-12786045 GCF_000325575.1 Pteropus alecto | reverse complement strand
ATATACACACACACACATATTTTTTTTCCTCCATTTACTCTGACCAGAGGGTTGTCTTAGTGTTCAGAGACAAAAAAAAAAATGATGCTTTAGTTTTCTAATATGGCATTGTAAGTAATGAAACCACCCAAAATGTCAGGCTTACAGATATTTTTGTCGTCTTGCAAAATATGTATAAGACTCACCCGATGCTAACTACTCCTAGAATAGCTCTTGAGCTTTTGTTGCACCACCCCCCCCCCACGTCCCCGTCACAGGGGAACCCCAGACCCTGCTACAGACAGACACCCCTGAGTTCTCCAATAAAGGTAAGGGAAAGGGGAGAACTTTGGATCTGTTGCCCACTTCCTTTCACATGGAAAATGCTCACCTTCACTTTCTGGGAATAATAGGGTGGGCTAGAGGGCGATTTCATTTTGCTTCATTTCAGGGCTATCTCAGTCAACCAACTTCATGTCCTTTCGCTCCAGCTCTACTCCCGTCTTTCCCCACACGTTTCTGTCTTAGCCCTGCTGATGACAGCCTGTCTGGCAGGTCTCAGGAAGTTTCCCCAATCTCACAGAGGAAGCCAAGCCTCCTTCTTCATACACTCTGATCTGAGCCCGTAATTCTCCTTCACAGTTTTGCACGATTCTAATTGTTTAATCTTTTTTTTAATTACTTATTTAATATCGTTTGTAGACAGAATTCTGGGACGGCCTCCAAGATTTCCACTTGTCCAAGTCCTGGATAATCCCGACCCCCTGAATGTGGGTATGACCCGTAAATAGGATGGGATGTCACTGCTGGATCATGTACCATTACATGGCGAAGGTGCGGGAATTTTGCAGATATAATTAAGGTCCCTGATCAGCTGACTTTAAGTTAATCAAAGGAATATTAGAGTGGGCTAGACTCAATCAGGTGAGCCCTTTGGAAGAGGGCTTGGGTGATACCTGAAGTTGGAGACACTTTCCTGCTGCCCTTGAAAAAGCAAGCTCACATGACTCTCACAGCTGCAAAAAATTAATTTCTGCCAATAACCAGAGAACCTGGAGGAGGGCTCAGAGCCTTCAAGGAGATCACAATGCTAGCCAATGCCTTGATTGCAGCCTCATGAGACCCTAAGCAGAGAATCTAGCTAAGCCTTGCCTGGACTTTTGATCTACAGAACTGTGAGATAATAAACTAGTGCTGGTTTAGTCACTAAGTTTGTGGTTATTTGTTATGCAGCAACAGAAAACCAATACGATATCTCAGGGTCAGTGTCTCTTATTCACCATGTGTTCAGTGTCTATCACAACATCTGACACTGGAAAGCTTGCTAAGTATTTACCAAAGGATAGACTGACCTGAATGAATGGACATATTCAATAGTTTGTGAGTTGCCAAGTACACATCGAACTATAAAGAGAAATTTTATGAAGATAAAACATAAATCAGCCAGCTTCAATGAGCCTAGCTGAACATCTTCTTAGTCACTCTCCTACCTGATGAGAGGAATTAAGTGGGAATTGAGAGGAAAAGCCTTCAATAAATCTCCCTCATATTTGTGTCTGTTTTCAGGTCAGTCTGCCGAATTTCAAATTCTCCAAAATCTCCCTGCATTGACTGAACCTTTTGAAAAGTAACTTATATCCTCCTCCTCTCTTCCTCTCCCCGCTTCATCTCCAGGAGACTACCTGCTCTGCCACATTGGACTCAGCTGCAGGTCTGGACCATGAATCCTGGGCAAGTTACCCAAGCAAAGTCCAGCAAAGCTCAAGGACAGGCTCGTGACTCAATGGGAAGCAGTGTTTCTCCCTGAATCAGCCCAAGCACAGCCACATCTGAAGGAAGACATGGCCACAAGTTTAGCCACGACCGGGTGATGTGCGGACACGTGGATCTTGCACCGTCTCAGATGAGACAATTCGTCTGCTGATTCACTTGCACCTGGGGCTTTCCTGGCTGGACATCTGGAAAGGGCCTTTTTTTTTGCTAGCTCAAGTTTTATGTCTCCAAAGCAACCTTTTAAAAATCATCTTAGATTTCTTCAAAGTGTCTGGACACGGGGTGGAATGTGATTTATTTTTGTTCACATTGCAGCAGACTCTGTGTTATAACTTGCGGAAATTTTGGGTCTGTCATCGATACACCAGCTGACACCAACTTTCAATGAGTAGCAATGTAGAGTGGTTGAAGAAAACAGGAGAAATGACTGAGCCTCTGCACACTAGCCGGGTAAAGCTCACGTCAGATAACCTGAATATACCTCTCTGGATCTAAGCAAGTCAATATGGCTGAAGGGTCGATTAGCAAACGTCAGAGCACACACTGAAGTGGATGGTTTGAAACACGTCAGATAACCTGAATATACCTCTCTGGATCTACGCAAGTCAATATGGCTGAAGTTGGACTTATCTGAAATGATAAGTAACAAAATTTATCTGTTGTGCTTAACAGTTTACAAAAACTTCCATGTGCATTACATCATACACCCTCACAACACACAGTGAAGCAAGGAGCACATGTGATCTCGGCCCCTTTTTATACATGAGGGATGAGAGAAGCACCAGGATACTGTAGAAAGAAAACCGGATCTGAGTTTGGGATGTGTTGGAGAAAATAGCCACTTTAAACTTCTAATTATTCACCTGTAAAATGAAGTTAAAAATTCCTTCCCAACAAGATTATTGTTAGGATAATAAGAATGTGTATATGACTGACTCTGACTCATAATAAAATGTTCACTTAACTTTCTTGAATCTAAGGCTCAGAGATACTTAGGAATTTGTCAAGGGTACCTAGCTTGTAAGAGAAAGAGCTGGAAATCAGATATTTGCTTCTCAATTCTTTTACTGGCCTCTAGAACTTGACCCATGAAGTGCTTTAAAAAAAACAAGCTCTACTGTTAGCATTTGTATTCCTGTTGGACTCTAAGTTTTTGGTTTGCTGTTTGTTTGTTACTGGCCTCCCTCTCTCCAGTCCCTTCCCAATTTAGCTGATCTTAAACCCTTTTTTCCCCAGAAATTTCCTTCCAGATGTTCAGGATAAATTGTTAAATGAAAAGGGGCAAGTTCATAAAACACATCTAATAAGAATGATACTGTTTCTATGAAAGAAAAATGAGATAGTTTTATGTAAAAATGATAAAAGATACATGTCAACACATTAATAGTGGTTGTCTTTTGAGTCGTGTGATTAGAAGCAACTTTTATTCTAATTTTTGCCTTCTAGAGTTTCTAAGCTTTCTACAAAACATATGCATTGCTTTAGTAACAGGAAGGGAAAAAAATCCCCAGTCTCTTTAAATATCTCTCAAATCTCCCTTGAACAAACTCAGATCTTTTGTCTCTAGGTTACAAATTACCAATTGCTATATCCTTGACATCTGCATTCTCTGCATCTCCTCCCCTCCAAAAAAAATCTGCATCAGTTTCATTCTTCCGCATTAATCCACAAGTTCCAAGCGCTTAAAGTTTTCTAACAAACTCAAATCATGGAAACAGCTGTCAGCTCTTCCACTAAATACATCAAATCCTTCTCATAATTAAAGTAATAATTCAGATGCTCACCTCTGAGTACAAGAAGCCCCAACTTGTAAGACATAATTTGTAATTAGTCCCCCTGATATTTGCCAGCTCTCTTACACTAATGTCCCCTTACAAATTATACACCATGACCTTTTCTCTTCCTAGACTATAAACTCCCTGAAGGCGGGAATTGATTATTTCCATCTTCTATAAATTTCAAGATGACTACATGTTTCTCTCTGAGCATCTAAATGTGTGTTTATGAACTGTGAGTAAATTACGCCTTGACAAATCAGCAGATTGAAGTGTTGAATTTACACATGCTCAGACTTGTAAATTGAACCACTATTAACTTTTAATAAAAGTTTCAACTTTTTTTTCCTTTTCAAAATTTGAGCTATTTCTCACTTAGGACTTATTTAAGCCAAATTGAACATTTATCGCTCCAACTGTTTTGAAAGTCAGACAGCCAGACAGCCAAATGCATTAGAAAGATTTTCTTTTTCTGTTTCATGTTTATTCCTCTCAAAAACAACTGAAAGATGTTTCTCTCCAAGATTTTAAGATATCATCTGTCCTGTGTATGGCAACTTCACACTCAGAAAGGAGTCTATGGTAAAGAAAACAGAAATAAAGAAATTTTAAGAGGCAGAAGGGAGCCTCTAATAAAACATGAAATTGTCTGGTTAACCCAACGTTTGTCACCAGCTGCTTTTGATGATGCCTTCTCTATGAAACAATGAGAAAGGAGAGGTAAAGCAGTTGAGACATAGAAGAAAAGAGCAGATGCCTTAAGTGTCGACAAATTTTACAGAGTTAGCAATGGCCTCTTACTAGAATTGAGATTGAGTCATGCATCTAAAGAAGTCCTGGACAGAACTTCTGCCATGAAGAACCAGCAGGCCATCCACCCACCTACACTGAAGATGTATTTTATCTTATAGAAGGGTCCTGTGTGAGTTGCAGGTCAAGTGGGAGAAAGGGTGGCCTTCCTGAGACAAAGTGGAGTAGATGGTCACTTATGAAGCATGCCTTAAGGAGAAAAAGACCTATCGGCCCACAGATCTCCAACTTTCACCATGAGAGTCAATCCTTTGGATTAATAAAAGGCTTGAATTGGCCTTTTAAAATAGGGGCTTGGATATACACCAAAGCTGTTTGCCTTTGATATCTTAGCATCCAACATTCATCATATGTATGTTATTCAGTCACCCATCAATACTCTTGGAGAACACACAGAATAATGTCTGATAGAAGTTAGCAGAGTAGAACATTGCCTGAGATGAAGATGTCAGGCTCAAGAGAAGGCATCGAAGAAGGGGAGAGCTTGTCAGTGGACAGTAAGTAAGCCTGGAAAATATGATGCCAAACTGGAAAATACGAAGTCAAACCTTGCCTATCCGTTTTATCTGGGTCAGTCCCAGAGAGAATCAAAGGAAATTATGGAAGAAGGAAAGAGGAGTTGGAGATATCAGAAGGGATTTTAACATGTTAAGGTAAATTCTCCTACTCCAGTCTTGTTCAGTCCTGTGTGTGTGTGTTGTTATTGTCATCATTGTTTTTGATGACAGTGGTGATTCCTACTTAGAAGCAACTCCTCTCTTCCCTCACCATGAATTCTATGTTATCACTATTTTCTGCTGAATGAAAGAATCGTCTGCCCACATATTTTCATTCCTTTTTTTTCTTAATTTTTAAAACAATTTTCAATTAAAGCCGACACGCAATATTATTTTTTATTAGTTTTAGGAATACAGCCTTGTAGCTAGACATTTATGTAATTATGTGATGATCCCTCCGGTAACTCTAGTACCTACCTGGCACCATACATAGCTGTTACAATATTGTTGGCTATATTCCCTATGCTATGCTTTATATCCCTGTGACTATTTTGTACCTACTAATTTGTACTTCTTAACCCCTTCACCTTTTTCACCCAGCAACCATCAGTTTGATCTCTGTATCTGTGAGTCTGTTTCTGTTTTGTTTGTTTATTTCGTTAGATTCCATATTTTCATTCTTATAATTCTTTTAAGTATCTAAGTTCTATAGTAAAATTTTCCTTAAAGCATTCATGGAGAGATCAGTAGCCAGGCTGTCTAGTCACAGGTCCAACGGGACCTACTTAAACTTACTATGATATTCTGAATGTTTCAGATTATATCAGAAAGTCAAAGATACCTTACAAAGTCAGAAAGCATTTTTTATACAGAACCTTAAAGATGTCTTTTTTTAAAAAAATTAGTTATTATAGCAAACATGTTGAAAAACCATATAAAACCATTTTGCTCACTTTTACTCAAGGGTCTGCTGTGTCCTTCAGGCACTAGGATTTGCCATCATCAATTAGTGTAAACCATACCAACAAAATCCCTCTTAGAACAATTTTTTCACCAGCATCTTATTTCAGACCTCACAAAATGACTCATCTAAGTGAGGCTGGGGAACAGTTAAATGAGTGACTAATATTTAACATTCAGGACAGAACAGGAAATTATCTTTATGTTTATTATTGGAAGGAGACACTGGAGACTTGTGAAAAACTACTAAGAAATACTTGAGTCCCAGAAAATGTCATTCACTCGTTTGCCTAAATGTTGCTATTAAATTTGGAAGTGCCTCAAATTAAAAGTGAGAATTGGAAGTATTACTATAATGCACACAAAATTGCTGATAACATCATTTTAATTTTGCTATTTAAAAAATGGGAATTATGAGTCTCTGGACGAAAGAAATGAGGCCTCATTTTCATTTTGATGTAATTTTATATTTGTCTGTCTGGTCAAATAGAATATAATTAACAAGATACTCTTTCAATTTACACTTAAGTCCACTATCTGAAACCAAGCTGGCAATCAAAGCTTTTAATTTGACACATCTTATAAGTTTTGCATGAATTTTATGGAAACTTTTTTGTAAAGAAAGATTGCATGATCTCAACAAGGTCTATAATTCATGGAACTAATAGCATTCTACCCTTTTTTGCCTTCTACAAAACTCATGGTTAATATCATCTCGATCATAATGTCTCCGCCTGTCCTAACCAAAAAAAAATTACCTTTCTAGATATACTGTTTCCATAATTCCAGACTTAACCATATGACCTGGACAAAGTATATAATAAAATATCAGTTTCCTTTTTATTGATTTTGGTGAGAAGATTGTTCTTAACTTGCCAATTTCTACTGCTGATTAGATGTGTTAGTCTTTTCATGAAAAGACAGTTCATTTCCTTTATCTACCTGTTCACATTCCCCATAAAACACTTAACTGCACAGTAATAATGACTGTTGCCTATGGACTAACTATGACATTTCCAACATGTCAAACAGCCATCCTTTGACTGTCTTGGCTATCAGGAAAAGAACGTGGATAAATTCGAAGTTATACATTTGCTGAGATTTTTTCATTTGAAGTTATACATTTGCTGAGATCTTTCATTAAGCCTGATAATAACATGTGAAAGTGGGCCTTTTTAATTTTTGACCTGTCCTCTTTCCTTTTTTTTTAAAGATTCCCCGTAGAGAGTGAAATAGCAAAAGCGCGTAATCTCTTAGATCAGACAAGCTAACGACCACAGATATCATCATGTTTGCTTTATCTCATTAACATAATTCTATTAAATAAGGACTGAGGTTACTATAGCTTCAGATGGGTGCTCACGAGTGAAATAATTTTCTCCAATCACAACAAGAATTCTCTACAATATTCTCCTTCAGTTGTAAGCAGAAGAGCAGATTTTGATCTTTCAGTCGACAGGTAAATGTCCTGAGGAAAGCTATCCCTACTGTCTCTGCAGACTGGTTTATATACTATTCGCTGGGTCAAATCAAGGATGGCCCTTGTAATTTAGAATAAAAGCACAGTTTAGCAAAATAAAATAAATTTTTTTCAGTTCCCTAGTTTCTAATTCCATATACGCTGAATTCTTTCAGACTACCACTTGTGCATTCACTTACACATGAAAAACTAAGACAAGAGTAGACCCTCAGCAAATTTAGTAAATAATTATCTCTTGTATATTCTCCTTTTTCTCTTCTCCTCCCAAGCATGACCTTTACTCTCGTTTATCTTTCCAAAACAACAACTGCACAGAAAGACCCTGTGATAAACTGAACCCTAAACATCCTTTAAAGTTGATCTTTCCTTCATCCCATTCATGGAATTCTGTTAGGGCAATCTGATAAACTATTGTTTTCCATGGTAACACTAGTTTAACAAGTTACTCCTCAGTAGATGATATATTTGCCTTCCAACAAAAGTTCTCATTACCTTAAACATTTGCCATGTTGTATTTTTTGAAGATAAAGAAGGGTATCCTGAAGTGTACATGTTCTTGAAAGTTTCTGATGCCTTCTTACTGGTAATGGACATATGTGGGTATGAGGAGAGCCCTGACATAGTTGATGAAAAAGCTGAACCTGGTTCAGCTTTTTTTTTGTACTTAACTCAAGTACAAAAGGTCGGTCAGTGAACTGGAATCACTGGATATAATTTGAGACATTTGCTGTTTTCACTCCCATAGAGTTTTCTTCCTCACCTTCACCTTCTATTTTCTTTCTTCACAAAGTCCCTTCTACCATCTATTAGTTCTAACTTCATTCCTAATTCAATGACTTAAGTGTCCAAAGAAAAACGATAATGTTGGGAACCAAATCTCTCTGATTTTTGAGTAGTGAGAGGTCAGAGGAAAACCCATTGTTCCGATTGATTTAGCAGACATGGTAATTTCCACAAAAATAACTGTATTTCAAGTTAGTTTAGACGGAAGAACACAAAACGAGTTAATTGAGGAAGGTGATAAGGAAGAGGAGCGTTTCAAGATTTGTAAAGGCTCGTTTTCTAGGGCTCTTTTAATATCACAGTTCATAAGGGCCATGTGACCTACTAGCATTGGGAAGACATGCTCATCCCCAAAGACTTCAATGATAATTAGACAAAAGCTCCTGTGAATGTGTGAACTTGTGGTGGCAGTATTCCTCAGCCTGTACATTGTCCGTTTGCCAGAGATCGAAGATTTCCTGGCACTGCAGGGAGCTGTCCTTCTAATAAATCTCCACAGTCTAGAGAGGTCTGGTCTGGTGTTCACAGGCATTTGCAACGTGTACTCCCTGAAAAGAAAGAGAAGGGCCTTTAGTTCTATATCAGAGGCACACATTCACCCACAAGTGACATTATTTTAGAAATTAACGGTGAAACTCAGAAATCCTACGTTGTACAGGAGATCATTATCAATTTCAGGGACTCGTTGCAGAGAAACACCTTTCAAGAGAGTGTTTCTAAGGTACTGTTCTCTCTGACAGCATTCCTGTCAGGGATGTAATGCTGACATCAGGTTATTGTTACATTATATTTTAAAATCATATCTGATAACTTAATTTCTGGAACTATGTAAACCCCTCTCTGGTAAGTGATGTTTCAAGTTGCAGCTTTAAAAGGATATGAAAAGCAATGCAAATCAACCCAATTCTTTTTTTGTTTTTTTTTTTTACACTCCAAAGTGTTTTTCCTCTGGTGTTTTCCCCTCATACAATTGCTCCAAAGCATCAGATGCACAAAGGTGTAAATGAAGGCCTTTTGATGGTGATGAATTTGAGGAGATATGTGATACAGGTCAAGAAAACTATCTCTGTCACTATCACACTCCAGTGAATGAAACTGCTCCCAACACTCTTTTGGGGGCTCTGTAGGAATTCATGAGACACTGGATCAATAACCAGGACACAATCACAGTGAGGCAGCTCAGTAAATCCATGCCTCTGGGCTCTCTCTGTGCTTGGCACACACAGCCGTCTCCTAAGAGGAAACCCAGCTGTTTTCACACATGATAACATTCCCGAGGAGACCTGGCTTTAGAAGAGAGGGGTGGAGAGAAGAGTCAGTGACTCCCGCTGAGGACACTGAGATCTCTCAGATTTCCCAGGTCGCTCTTTTTAGTTAATGATAATAAAATCTGGTCTCCATACAATTTCCTCCTGCAGACAAGTTATGCTATAAACTGTTTTGGCACTGGCTATACAAAAAGCAGAAGTTGAAGGGGCGGGGATAAAAGCCCTGAATATAATATCTTTTCTTGTGGATTTTTCTCTAAGCAGTGACAGGTTACACCAACAGTTGCTAACATAAGCAGAGACATTTCTGATTAATGCTTTAACAGGGGCAGCAAGATCTGACGCAGAATTTGTCAGAAAATATAAGAAGGCCTGAAACAAATTATTTATTACCCCAGAACCCTGTGCAAGTCAGCTACAACAGAATAATAGAGTTTGGCTGTGAAAACAAAAGGAGTGAAAAATTTGAAAGAATTTTTTTTTCACCAATTGGTGAAAGCATAAATGATATGCTTCCCTTTTCTAGGATAGAAATGTACACAAGGTGAATTGAAGGGCATAGATAGACACAGTATTGAGAATTCCTAGTCCTGGCTGAGATTTTCCCCATTCATCTGCTTTCTCTTCTTTCCTTCTGAAGGTCAAGAGGGGTTGGCGAGGGCAGGGTGCATTTACACAGGAAAGAAAAATAGCTATCTAAGCTATGCATAGATACCAGAGTGCTGTGCTCAGCTGCAGTGTCAGAGAAGAGAGTTGAATAAGCAGGCAGCGGATGAGAACATGGCAAGACCTTACAAACCATGAGTCTGAAGGAATGAACCTTAGCCTTGTGCTATTTTCTTAGACCGTAGTAAATCTGGTATTTAAAAGAAAAATTAGACTCCAAGAAAGAAGATGAAATCAATTGTTTGACACGTGAAAAAAGAGGCTATGAATTCAGGTTCCCCACCTGAGAGCAGAATCCGATGCCCAGGTTGTCTTACCCAAGACGGCACTTCACTGCCGAGCCCTAGTTATTATCACTAAAACATTGAAGTACCTATTGCCCTGCCATCAGCCTTGAGCTTCTACCCAAGGTTTTCCTCCTCAGTTCTGACCATCCACCCTCCCTGGAAAATCTGAGACCAGAAGCTTATTTGTCCCCTTAGCAGGGCTAGCTTTTTCTCTAGGCTTGGACATTGCTCTCCTGTATTGATCGGTGCATTGCCTGCGGCCTAGAATATAAGGAGAGCATCTCCCAGAATAACCACCTCATGTGCCTATAACTTCCTATAACTATGCTTCACGGGGCAATGGCATACCTGATTACTTCCGCATTCTAGATTTAGAAAAAGGACTCTCTCATCCGCCCCACTTCAGTCATGGCACCCATCAAAGGAACTGGTTATTTCCCCCAACTTTCCGCTACAGGCTCTTATGCAAAAGGGATCCTTCTCCTCTTTTACTGCAAGGGGGTCTTCTCATTCTTGACTCCTTCTATCATAACTTTGCTATCACGTAAACAGCTTTAGGGAGTCCCTGCTTTAAGATTTCCAAATCTTATTCTTTTTTCTTTTAGATCATTTAAGCCTTCATATCACAGCAAACCATGATGAGAAAACCAAATGGAAATGCTTTCCAGAGCAAAGTGAATGGAACTACTAAAATAAGATAAACGAGGCTACATTCAACTGCAAAATTTGGCTTTTATCTCCACCTTAACACTGCCTATCAACACTAAAGCTCAAATCCTAGCCCTAATTATTATATAAACATAGCTACACCCAAGCATCTTGGTTCAAAGTCTATTTTGCCTGTTCGCATTGCAAAAGGATGATAAATCACTCTGTATTTCTTCTAAGAATTCTATAGGGATTTAGGATTGATTAACAACTGCGTTTTTAATTTTACTGCTAACCAGTTTTTGAAAACAGTAAAATTTTTGTCTCTAGAAAATAGGCACATTAAAAAGTGCTGAGTTCATAAGGGGAGTTTTTGAAGACTCACCTCCCCTGGGACTAACATCCTCTGAACAAGAAATCAGTTTCTCCAACTACCCTTTGCTCAGTCATTATTTCTGAGAGTTTGATGACAAGGGAGATATTATCAGATGAATAGAATACAGTGATGTTCTATTATCCAATATTTTGAGTTATTAGTGTTGGTAATGAACTGCTCACAGTAGGAGTTGTCTAGGCTCACCTATTAATTACTAAAATCACAGAATGGTGTAATGGGCCCTGACCACAACTAAAGGTTCAACTTCTGCTATTAAGATGACACACTGGTCAAGTCACTAAAGATATTTTGCCTATTCACAACAAGATGTAAAAGAAAATTCTCCCCGTGTTCTTGCCCTACATACAAAATGTGGAGTTGAAAATGCATATATTCATATAACTGCCTGAAACAACCTATGCACAAACACATTCCTTTGCCCTGATGTCTGCACCATCTGACACCATCAAAGATCTGACAGCCACTGTTAGGCTCATCCCCATTGACTTTTTAGCTCCTGTCACATCCATTCTTGGATGACAGTAGCTTTGTCTGACCACTCTCTTTTCTGTCAGTGGACACCAACTCAGCCTCCCTCTTCTACTTGATCATTTTTACCACTTCCTCATTATTCCCGTAACCACTCAAATGAGCTTGAGAAACTAGTGAGCTGGACCAGTGCTTCTCAGGCTTTAGCATAGAATGATGGGGAAATCTTGTTCATACAGATTCTAGGCTCCACCCTCAGTTTCTGATTCAATATGTCTGGGCAGGAACCTGACCATTTGCATTTCTAACAAGCTCCAGGTGATGCTGAACACTGCTATTCACTTTGAGTAGCACCAAGGTAAACAACTCTTTTACTACTCATAAAATTATTGAAGAACCAGAGGGTCATATGGAGGTTGAGAAGAGAGAGAAGGGGGGTATAATTCCAACTGGATAGTAACTATTTGGAGACAGGAGCTGAACAACAGGAAGAAAGAAGAAGAAATAAATAGTCCTACTATGGAGGTTCACAGTGATAATAGAATGAATAATTGATGTCCTACTATGGTTTTCCTAGTGTGCAAATACAGACTAGCATGCAGATCTGAGTATATAATTTGGGAACAACATAGAAGTTCTGCCCATTGTTCTGTTTTCTTTCTTTTCTTTCTTTCTTTCTTTCTTTCTTTCTTTTTCTTTCTTTCTTTCTTTCTTTCTTTCTTTCTTTCTTTC
>NW_006431920.1:12767346-12773444 GCF_000325575.1 Pteropus alecto | reverse complement strand
GATTGTTTGTTGTGACCTAGAATTTCCAAGGATATCACAATAAAATGATTTTTTCCCCAGGTGCCAGTTACCAAATAAAAGAAGTGGACTAGAAAAGTAAAGAGAGATTCGTAAAAACTTTCAAAATATAATAGTATCCATAATTAGAAATAGAAGCTGTAAAAATTTTTTTAAACAAAGCTTTATGCAACTATTATAACTATTTCACCCATTAGGTAAAAGTAAACACTAATGAGATATATGGAAAAACAGATGCTCACAGCAGAAAAATAAAAACTTTAAAAAGAAACAAATAAAAATCCTGGAGCTGAAAAACATAATATCTGAACTAAACAATTCACTGGACAGGCTCAGTTGTATAACAGAGATGACAGAAGAGTCAATAAACTTACAGATAAATCAATACTAATTACCCAATTTATCCAAATTACCCAAGAACAAAGAGGGAAAAAAAGCTTTAAAAAAAAATAAACGCAGTCTCAGGAATTATTGGAAAAATATCTAACATTTGTTTCATTAGAGTCCCAATTAGAAAAGAGAAAAGCTATTGGTACAGAAAAAAATAATGAATAAAAACTTTCCTAATATGGTGAAAGACATATGTTTACAGATTCAAAAATCCCAGCAAATCCTAAACGGGATAAAGTCATAGAGAATCATTCCCAGACACATCAAATTCAAACTTTTGAAAAACCAAAGATAAAGAAAAATATTTTAAAGCAATCAGAGGAGGGAAAATGAGATGTTTATGTATGGGGAAAACTATCTGAAAGATGGCTTATTTCTGATCTAGACATTTTGGAGACCAGAAGAGAGTACAACAACATCTTTATAGTGTTGAAAGAAAGGACCTGTCAACCCTGAAAATATCCTCAGGAACAAAGACAAAATAAGTCCCTCTCAGATGAAAGAAAACTAAGAATTCATCACTAGCAGACATGTCTTAAAAAATACTAAAGGAAGTTTTTCAGGCTGCCGAGAAGTAAAAACAGAAAAAAGCTTGGGACTTCAAAAATGAAATAAATGCACCTTAAATGATAACTATTTTGAAAAATAGACTGTTTTTCTTCTCTTATGAATTTAAACATGTAAGACTTTTGAAAACAAAGATTATATTGATTTAGTGGGTTTTTCAATGTATGGAGATATAATGTACATAAAAACTACGACATAAAGGAAAGAGATTAAAAGAATCTATATGATTGCAGGGTTTCTACATTTTACTTGAAATGGTAAAATATTAATTGTAAATAGAATTAGAATGTTGGATATGTATATCGTAATTCCTTGAATAACAACTAAAAATTAACACAAAATATTGTAGTCAAAAGGCTAATTGATAATTTGAAAGAGAATACGAAACAATATTCATATAGTAAGAAGAATAAGGAAGAGGGGACGAGAGGAAGAGAAAACATAGGGGATAAACAGAAAGCAATCACAGAGTAGACTTGAATTCAACCATATTAATAGATACATTAAATTAAATGACTCAAACACCAATTAAAAGACAGAGATTGTCAGACTGGATAAAAAAAATAAAAATAAATATTATTCT
Organism: Pteropus alecto; assembly: GCF_000325575.1. Taxonomy (NCBI): domain Eukaryota; kingdom Metazoa; phylum Chordata; class Mammalia; order Chiroptera; family Pteropodidae; genus Pteropus; species Pteropus alecto. Next base: position 12,771,886 of record NW_006431920.1, on the reverse strand, counting down.
ATTAGAAACATTTTAAAAAGAATGATCCAACAAAGTTAAAAATAAAATAATGGAATAGGATATACAATGTGAATGCTAATCAAAAATTTTAAAAAAGCTGGGGGTTATATTAATACCAAAGTAGACTATAAAATAAGGAATATTTGTGGGGATAAAAAGGAACATTAAATAATGACAAAATAGTCAATTCACCAAGACATGAATCTTAAATGTGTATGCACCTAAAAACAGAGCTTCACAATAACTATCCATTCAAAAATGGATAGACGTGCAGGGAGAAATAGACATATCCATAATTATACTTAGAGATTTCAACACTCTTTTCTCAGCAGCAATAGAATGAGTATACTTAAAATCAGCAAGTGTATAGAAGACCCAATACCATCTATCAACTTGACCTGAATCCCAGTTACCAAGCATTCTACCCAACAATAGCAAAATACGTACATTTTTAAACATGGATGATTTATTTGTTAAAACAGACCATATCCTGTGCCTTAAACAAGCCTTAACAGATTTTTAAAAATTTAAATAATTTAAAGTATGTTTTGTGATTGTAACCAAAGTAAAATAGAAATAAAACAGAAAGATACCTGTAAAATCTCTGGATACTTGAAAATTTTAGAAATTAAATCCATGGGTCAAAACAAAAGTCTCAAAGGAACTTAGTAAATATTTTGAACTGAGCGAAACAGAAAAATATTAATAGGTAAAACCAAAATGTCGATAAAAAATATAAGAGACTTTGGGTTAGGCAAAAAGTTCTTAAATAAAACCCCAAAAGCGCATCACAGAAAAACTGATAAATTATCTTTAGCTTTATTATAATAATCCATGTTGATTGTATCTTTAATTCAGGGTTTCTCAACCTTAGCATTATTGAAATTTTGAGCAAGAGAATTCTCTGTCGTGAGAGGTTGTCCTGTGTACTGTAGGATGTTTAACAGAAGCCCAGGCTGCCTGTAATGTGCACCCCCCAAACCCCACCCAGTTGTAACAACAAAATTGTCTCTAGTCATTAACAATTGTCTTTAGTGAAAACAAAATCATCCACCTCCTCCTGAGTTGAAAACTACTGCTGAAATTTACTCATTTTAGTTGCTGTATATCTTTCTTTTCTTTTCTATCTGCCACATTTTGTATTGTCGAACTTAATTTTTGCCAATCTAATGGGCATGAAGTAGTATCTCATTTGTATTTCCCTGATCTGTATTAAGTTGAGAATATTTTTGTATGTTTATTGTTCATTTGGTGTTCCTCTCCTGTGAATTACCTGTTCATGTCTTCTTTCTAATCTTTTTTTCTTAGTGGGTGTAGTTTTTTATATATTCTGATACTAATTTTTTGTTAATTATATGCATTGCAAATATACTTTCAAAGTATGTGGTTTGTCTTTATCCTCTCTCAGCCTTTCAATGTAAAGAAAATTTAACAACACTTTATATAAACAATTTGTCACTTTTTCCTTTACTGTTGGAGCTTTCCATATCTTGTTTAAAAATTCATCCCTTTCTCTATAGTTACAAAAATATTCTCTCGTGTTTTCTCTGGAAGTTTCAAAGTTTTGTTTTTAACACTTTACCTGCAATTAATTTCTATGAATAGCAAAAATTTAATTTGTTTGTTACATATAGACAACCAATTGTCCTAGAATCATGCTTTGAATAGTATATCTTTTACCACTAATTAGCAATGCCACCTCTGTCATAAATTCCAAATTTGCTCTATTATTATATTTCTCTTCCCTTGGACAGTATCACACCATTTTAATTACTAAATCTTTAAAATAAATTTTTATTTATATTAAGAAAAGTCTCTGTAATGTGTTCTTCTTCAAAATTGGCTTGGCTTTCACCATGCCTTTTTTATTTTATATATATTTTTAAATTGAGTTATCACATACTCTTTACAGCATTTTAATTGAGAGTATGTTGCATTTAGAGATTAATTCGGGAAGAAATAATATCTTTATAATACGTATGTTCTTATAAATGCTTTTTCTCTTCATTTATTGGCTGTGTAATTACCTTGAAATAAAGTTTTATAAGCTTTTTAAAAATGAATTTCTAGCCCAAATTTTGTTAGAGTTGTTTACAATTTTGGGGTTTTTTTTTTTCAGGTATGAAATGTCAATTTTGAAAAATTAAATTTTTCCTATTTGTCACTAACATAGAAGCAGGCAATGTTTTTTGTATATTGATATTATTTATATCCTGCAATCTTGTAATTAATTCTAATAATTTGTCAGTAGATCCTCATGGGTTTTCTGTATATAACGTCTATGAATACTGGCAATTTTCTTTCTTTCTTTCTGTTACTTATAACTTGTTCTTCTTGCCTTACTCTGGACTATGATCTCTAAACAATATTAAATGGAAGCATGGACTGTAGGCACCCTTGTTTCCTTGTCTTATTGCTGGATTTAAAGGAAATATTTCTCTACCTCTCTCTCTCTCTCTCTCTCTCTCTCACGCACGCACACACACACACACACATACACACACTAATAACTTTTTTTTACAGTGTTTGCCAGTACCACTTCTTCTTTTGTCAACTCCTAAAATTTCTATATAACTCATTTGTAAAAGGATTGTTTTACTAATAATTGAACAGAGGGCACTTTTAACATGTATTCTTTTTACCCAGTAGGGCCAAGACAAGAGAATGGGTGTTACTAAGACAAATCCACCACTAGAAAAACATACCGCTTCATTTATTTACATCATAGAAACAAACCCAAGCAGTAGGACTTCATTGCTGGGGAAGTGCGTATGAGCACTTCCATGTGCCTGTCAATTCAGAGATACCTGTAGCTCATTATTATTACCTATCACTCCCATCTCCTTCCTCTCTCCTGTCCTATCCTGCTTTACTTCTGTCCAGTGACTCATGTTTTAAGGGAAATTTTAAAAACCCTCTATTTCCAGAAAGGGCAAAAGCTATAAATTTATATGAAAGACAGCATGTCGACAGTGTTGCCAAGAAAAATCAATAAATCAAAATAACAGATGGGTTAACCAAAATAAAAAAACATATAATTCTTGGGTGTCATGCAAAAAATATGGAATGTCTGAGGGTTGTTTTTTTTTTTTAATTTTTTTTTATCCTTTCTTTTTTAAATTTAGGTTTCCTGCAGGATATCTCTATGGCTTTTCAGCATTCTCATGATTTCCTTTGGTAACTTCCAGATTTCTTTTTAAAATATATCTGATGACTTGCAGTGACTACTTTCTCTCTTCATATAAACAAGTCAACATGAAAATTCAAACATTTAAAAAGTGCAGGAATTGTAAGAATTTGAGATATCATAAGAAAGAAACTTGAGGGATTGTGAACCACAAATAACATCAAGAAAAGGTAGAGATGAGAAATGGCACTTAAAAGCTAAGATTAAACCCAACATGAAGACAGATATAAAACTAATCTGAATTCTTAGAAATCGATCAGCTAAAGAACGTGTTTTTTTCTAAATAGACAAAAAGACAAAGATTTTCACTTTGGTATACAGCTTGTTTTGTTCTGGCTCTTAACATCTATTTTCTCTGAATATATGATAAATGCTAGGGAAAAAATGTTTTTTGATTATGCAAGAGTAGGTTATTTACCTTTTCAGGTCAAAGCCTGAAGTTGATTTAAAAAAATTATTAAGTAAACCTTTTTTAAAAAATAATGTAGTTATGGCAAAAAGTGAAAGGACATGAATGACCCTAGTTTTAAGTCTAACCTCTGACCTTACCGAAGTGCAGAGAGGTCAGATGACTTTCCTAGGGTCACACAGAAGACTCCCATCTTCGGCAGCTCAGTCTGATTCTCTTCCTGTTGTATTGTCTGCTTAACGATTGTTCTTTAAAATATGTGCAAAGTAGATATTATTTCTGTGCTCAGTTATCACAGTATAGGCAATTTGATTCTTTTACCACTAAAAGAAGTTAGCTAAGAATAATAATCTGTAAATTTCTGAGTTCACTTTTATAAAGTATATCAGGAACTTTAAATATCTAGAATTATATAATTTGGAAATTTAAAAAAAGATAGCTATTACAAAATCATAAATGAAAATTAAAGCCCTTTATATTTGTGGGCTATTAAGTAGAAAAATTGAGGGAATTGATGTTTCTGAAAGAAATGGCTGGTGATATCTTTTAAAATACATTTAAACATGATTAAGTACCTTTTAAAAAATTGGTCAAATAATTTAAAAGTAAACTAGTCAAGTACTTAAACAATGTGAAGATCATATCTAAAGTCTAAATAAATGTTCAGTCATTCCAACAGGAGCACATCATAAAGAAAAACATACAAAGAAAATATCAGATTGTTTAAATGTGCTCTTTATTCATAGTTTATTCACTGAATCATTGTTTATGGTTTCCTTACTGATTCTTACAGGCCACATATTTCTTTTAAATTTTTTCTTTTTATGTTTCCCATGTTCACAATTCACACAAAACATCCATTGAAGGAGGCAGAATAATGTTACAAATGTTTCAGAGCTCTTTGTGTAGTTAAATTGGTTTTTATAATAAACTTCGACTACTCG
>NW_006431920.1:12744539-12767311 GCF_000325575.1 Pteropus alecto | reverse complement strand
GGCTAGTTCAAAAAATGTCAAGGGAGATTTGAAGCCTTGGAGGGTTGATCAGTGATCTTTAATCCTGAAACCGAGGCCAAGCACCAAGCCAGAAAAAAAGCCAGACAGCACTGGACATGGCTATAACTGGAATGGGATGGGGTTGCGGGGGGGGGATGTGCAAGGTTGTGGGTTCCTGATAATTTAAGATGACATAGACAGTACCACAGGGCTTGCTTCATTATATTATTGTGAAATTTGGACTCAAATAGAGTGAGGCAAACCCACAAGTTAAAGTGTTTTTAAAGTAGCTTAATAATCACTGAAAACAGAATAGAACACGCTCTCAGCAGCATAACTGGAACTTTGATCAACAAATACCCAAGGGACACAAACCAAAATTTTGTGAACAAAGACAGGAGTATTATTGGGTGAGGATGGGGGATGAAGAGGGCTTTGGGTGAATTACCCCTAAAAAGATGTTTTTTTTTTTTCTTTAATTATTAAACCTAGTGGTAGTGTTATATGATACAATGTTTTTTCGGAGATTCTGTAGGAAATGTGCCCTCGGTGAAGGATTTATAAAAATTACAATAGATAACACAAAGCTATTTGATCTCTTTTTAAAAATCAAAGGTATTAAACTTCTTAGATTTCTCCCCTTTATTTTTTCTTATTTAAGAATCAGCTGCCAAAGATTTGAGAATCAGATGCCAAAAGCATCAAATCCCACCTGGGCATACAGCCAATTGAAATAGATTTTTCTTCTCAATTTTCATCTTCTGGATCACTTGATAACCTGATTTCATATCACGTTATGCTGCAGAGTTAAGAACGGTTGGTTACAAATCAGGGCTCCCTGTGGAGTGGGGATTGGAGACAGAGGAAGAGGGATAGAAAGAGAAGGAGGGAGACCACAACCCGTCTTGTGGTTGGTAAGTTCCCCGACCTTTCCTTATGCTGTCTGTAAATTTCATCCAGATATAAGCTCATCCCACACTTGTCATTTGGACCAGACCATGGACACTCTAATGGAGGATCCAGACCACAGCTTAAAAATCGTTCATATACCACAGTGTCACATGACTTTGAATGACTCTGCCGGGGACCACCTGCTGGCCTGGGGCACCAGCTCTTCCCCTGAATTCCTAATCCATTTCTTTAGTAACTACCGTTTCTAGCACCTTTCCAAAAATTATTCATGCATTCATCCATATATTCAAAACATGGGGTTTGTTTTTGTTTTTGTTTTTGTTTTTGTTTTAGTACCTGTAATGTAAAAGGCCCTGTGCTGGCACTAGGAATGCAGCATTGAACAAAACAGTCACTGGTTTCATGGTGTTTACATTTCAAGGGGGAACTGTTAATCACTAGAATAGAAGAACATCTATAAAGTTGGAACATAGTAAGCTCTGGCTGAGGCTGGGACCACAACATAGCATGAGGTTCTTGCACTATGAGGAATTATGCTTATTAAGCATTTAACACGTACCAGGCACTGTAGAAAAGTACTATACATTTGCTTCCTCATTGGGTGTGAAGTTGAGCTGAATACTTTCTAAAATACCTATTAAAATCTAGATCATTTGGTTGGCTGCTTTAGTTTATGGTAGACTTTCCACTGGCTTCTGTCTAGAGTTTAAGTTCTGGCAAAGAAAGATATCTGTATTCAAGAGGTCTCTTGAAATGCCTTGAATTTTGGGGGGAGAGGGCTTTCTAATAAGTTATATAATATAGTAGAAGGCTCTAACTGAGGTTCAAATCCCAGTTCCTCCACTAACCTTTCTGACCTTCCTCAGTAAGTGGGGATTAATTCATCCCTCTCAGCATTTTTATGAAAATTAAATATATTTTTATTTAACAAGTATGTATGGCATGCCTCATGTACGTGCATGGTCCTTGCTACTGACGGTGTAGTAACTATCAAGACACATAAAGTCATTGCCTCTAGAGATGCCTTAGCCCCTTGCACCTTTTCCTTGTCTTATTTTTCTAGAGTTGGCCATTTGGTTACTTGCAGCTAGAAGACGGGTTCCAGTTTCGTGTGAAACCCTCTGGCCTTCTCCAGGTAACCCTTGGCAATCTTTGACCTGATCGGGGAGACCCAGCTCTGAGCTAGATCTGTGCCCTGTCAGGTAGACAGCAGAGAAAGATGTTCAGAATCCATCAAGCTAATTCCCTGAGGTGAGAATCACTGGGAAGGGTCGCTAGGTCTTAGCCTAATGGACAAAAATCACCTTACATTCAAAGAGTCCCCTGATAAATACATTCCAAGCCTACTAGCAAATCTTAAACCATGTGACTTTATTTATAAAGCCCTAAATATTTAAAAATCAGTAGACTCCCCTTTACTTCCACTTCGTTCTTCTTTTCCTCAATACCGTGACAATACTATTCCCAGCACTAAATATTGTTCAATCTTATGGATCTTTAAGGAAATCTTAAACACAAGGAAAAAAAGTTTATTATCCCTGGGGCAAGTTAAACTTTTTTTAAAAAAATGAGCTAGGACATGTATAAATCTTGAAAACAAAAGGTTAATGAATAAAAAAACACATTAGTTGGATTTTTTGTGTATGATTAAAGAAACTCACCCACACAGTAGCCTATGAAACACACAGGAGGGATGACAGTAAGACTGATGCAGCCCGTATTGCTCAATGGTTCCTTAAATTAATGAACACCAGATACGTTGTCCAAGTTTTTTATTTACCACTCCACACCCTCTGTGGTAGCAGAGTTTAGTACTCTGGAATAATGACTTGCTGAATTCTCTGCAATTTTTTAAAAATGTCTAGAAACATGATCGTGTTCAAATTAAGTTACAAAGAAAAGAGAGGAGACAGTAAGAGAGAGAAAACTGAGTTAAAAGAAAGCTGTCGTAATACTTCCTGAAGTTAATCTCATGAGAATCAGCTCTCAGAAAGGCGATTATATTCACCCTCCCTCCTGTCGTCAGGGATATATCTTTACTGTTATTTCTAAGAGAACCTAGAGGTGCTGTGGACAGAGCTGAGGACTGAAAATGAATAGCAATGTGTATGCTCTGACCTTGCTGTGAAACGATTAATTTGAATACAATAAAGTTAAACAGCTGCAGATAATTAGTTTCCTGGTTGTTGGTTTTTATAAGTTTTTATATCCAGGCTGGGGTGAGTATGATTTAGAAATCTGATGGACTTTGAACTGTATTTTTCACCTTTAAATTTAAGTATTGAATATGACAGCTTTGAGTGGGAAAGCACATGAGTGATTTTTGAGGTGGGAGCTGGATTTTGCTTTTTTTGCTTTATTTTATTTTATTTTTAAAGTGACTGAGGAAAAGTAAATCAGCTGTATTTTCTATTTGTTCAAGCTTCAAAGTGCTGTTTCAGGAAAAAAATATCTTTGTTTTACATTAAATTCTGGGTCTTTTTCAGCAGAGATGAATCAAGAGGAATCAGAACAATGCGAGTTGACTTTTTTAAAGGAAATGGATGAGAATCTGGTGTCAAATGTTTTTATCCAGAGTTCTATATTGATGATAACTAGAGCTACTTTCTAGAATTCATAGGAAGTAATTACGACCAGATTTGTTTTTGTGGTATTCACATTCCATCTCATTTCCCCACCACTCACCACCCTTCCAATCCTCCATCTCCATGGACGTCATTTCTTTTTTGTCCAAGGATGACCACACAGGAAAATAATGGACTCAGCTTAGAGACATCAAAACAATCAAAGTAGTCTGACAGCAAGGTCTTGTATCATTCTGTTTCACTACTGAATGAAGAGTATTTGTCTTATGTTGAGTTCTTGAGGATGCATATTTATAAACACTCAGCCAAAAATAATGGGCTTGCCTTTCCTTATGTGGGAACTTGCTTTATGACCTAAACTGCCCAAACAAACATTGAGCCATGATCCTCTTGGCCTCTTAAAGAGAGGTGGTGGAAACAAGAAACTGTCTCTTCAACCTGAGGATTTTTTTTCTTTTTCTCCATAGATCTTGAAGTTAATAAGAGCAGTATGAAACACATTGTGGGTCTAGTGCAATTATCAAAACTATTATATGTAATAGAAATGAATTCATGATCATTTCCATTTTCTCATATTGAAAATTTCAGGGTTTAAGAAAAACTGCATTAATTTTTTTCTGTAGTCTAAAATATACTTCTTTGAACAGCTATAACTAATATGTCATTAAATTAACAGTAATCAGAAGAATCTGATATAAACATCAGACTATATAACTTTGAATATTTCCACAAATTTCTCACTGGCTAGAGGGATCAGAACTTAGTAACTGGCCACACCTAGCTGGAAGGGAGGCTGTCAATATACTCATTATTCAGAATGGCTATGTGTTTAGTTAAAAATTAGAGATTCCTTCACTGATATAGGAAAGGGGAGCAAACTGAATTATAAGTAGGAGTGTTTGTGTACTACCTTTTCAAGCAAATGAATAGAAATAAAAGAAACTTTGTGCAAAGATTCATTTGGCCTTGAAATGCATTTCTCCCTAGCTGAGAGAGTAGGGGGCTTAAAGATTCCAGCACTCAGTGGTAGAATGAAAAATCAGAATCAACATATTTAATTTACACACAGAGGTCAGCGTTCTTTTGCCTGGACATTGATTCAAACCACACAGGCCATGTCTATAGACACACTCTCATCATCAGAGAGCTAAAAGCATCAAACACATGCTAATTATAGGGCTATGCAAAGAGAGGGACAGATTAATCTGATTAATCAACTAAAATAACTAGACCTCTGTTTTTTCAGATGCATAAATGATATGTTTGGAGAAATCAGATTTTTAACAATCATGGTAAAATCTCAACTCACCTTTCCAATAAAGAATTAGAAAATGGATTTATCTAACTATAGCAATATCTCTAATATTCAAAAAACATGAGGTGATCATATGAAAATTCTAAAAATCTATAGCATATTAGCCAAAAATAAGGTATTACTATGTTTGAAGTGCTAATTGATGTTAGAACAATATTAAATATCAAAAATAGATATATCCATACAGCAGAAAGCAAATTGGAGGTTGCCAGAGGCTGGGAGCAAGGGGGAGGGTGGAGGTGGGAGAAGAGAGAGAATAGGGTGTGGCTGGCTGGTTAATCGGTATGGGATTTCCTTTTAAAGTGATGAAAATGTTTTGGAACTAGATAGAGGTAATGGTTGCGAAACATTGTCAATGTATTAAATGCCATTAAAAATGGTTAAATCTATGTTGTGTAAAGTTTACCTCAATCTAAAAAAAATAAGTTAGAGCAGCACAACCTCTCATATTTTAGAATGTGTTTTATATAAAATTTGTGATGCAAATATACAAATAAAACAGAATTGATGCTAGAAGGGTAAGCTATCTAAAACCACTCATTCCCAAATATTGTAAGTTGCCAAATTAAATTTAACATGGCACCATCAAACTCAAAACAAGAGTTTACACACACGGACATATAATGTGATCGAGAAGTTTTCAAACTTAAGAGCTCGAGTATCTATCTAGAATTAAATTGGTACAATGTGACCCAGAAAAGTGAGATGAGACTGACAAAACAATTAGTTTAAATATCAGGAGATGTTGCCTAATGGTGAAGTCAACTATAGTCTGAAAAGTGCTGCCAGAGGAAATTATCCAAATCCCATAATTTGAGCCATTAAAAATGGATCCGAAAAAAAAAAAATAACTATCTGGAGTGAGGCTGGAAAAACTCTCTGAACACTGATTTTATACTGGCAAGGGTAGGATGAAATGATATAATAAGCTTTAGTTTCTAAGTCCAGTCTCCAATGACTCTGGCTTTCTTATGGATTATACATAAAAACTTAGATTTATTTATGTTTTTTTTCTAGTAAAGAATTTATTTGGGGGAGGATTTAATACATAGAAGATGACAGAGACTTCAGAGAAAAAACACAAACAAGCCTTAGATTCAACTGCTAAAACAAGTCGAATTTATATAGCTGTTACACAGATTTCCTTTTTAAGTCTTTGGTCTCAACATAAATGAATTGTATGTTTATCTTGTTCTGGTCATTTTTAATAAAAAGTTCAAATATTGATGGCTATATAGGATGAATGACATTTCAGGTCATAGAAATATATGAAGTCACCAGCTCTCCCCCATGGAGAGGAGCAGGAGATCCTGCTTGGATAAACATATTGAAGGAAGAAAACAAAACAAGACAAAATGAAACAAACAAACAATAAGAATAGAATAAGTCCTTGTACTCATCTCCCCACCTGCCTTTGGAAAACATAGTTAAGAAGGTGATTGAAAGAATAAAAAATGGGTAATACACATTGCTTCCTCATTCAGACATTCTTTTGAAGGCTTTCGAAGATAGTAATCAATCCAAATCACAATGAAGTTCCTTTATAGTCTTCCCTGAGAGTCTGGGGTACAGGAGGCAGGCTGTGCATTTACACTGGAGAGGAAAGCTACTAGTGATAATAACAGTAGTAGCTAATATTTACTGAGTAATTTCTAAGGCAGAGAGAGATTAGTTAAGTAACTTACCCAAAGTTGTAGAGTTGTGATTCTGGGCTAAATACCTAGGCAGCATGGGCATCAACCATGAAGCATTTCTGCTTCCTGGAACACAGTAAACACATAGTGCCTAGCCAAACCAGGAGGATTGGAATAAGCTTTCTGGTGAAGGTCATGCCTGACACGAATCTGTTGGGATAAATAGAAGTTTAATGTGTGAAGAAGAGTTAGAAGTGTGGCCCAGAGCTGGGAACAACATGAACAAATGTTTCAAGCTTTTAGATAACATGGTAAATTCAGATAATCACAAGTTATGATGTATTATTGGACTTTGAGACAGAAAATAGATGAGTTTGGATGTATAGAGAAGAGTCAGATCATAATGACTTTTATGTTGCACAATGAAGTTTGCATTTCGTCCTAGAGAAAGAGAGAGGAAGTCAACAAAAGACTTTAGCAGAGGAAATTAAAAAGTTGTTAATAGATTTATCTGATGAGAGTATAGAGGATGTGAGGTTGAGGGGAGGTAAGATGGGAATTAAGATCAGTTGGGGGCTACTGTGATTGTTGAGCTGAAAAAAGACGAGAATGTGAATTATAGCACTGAAGAGGTGGGAACACATTTAAGGTACATTTGGGACATAATTCAGTAAGATTCAGTGATGTAGGGAATGAGCACACGTAAAAAAATGAAAGGGTAATGTGAGCTGAATTCTTAGAGGTCTTAAAGAGATGCAAATTCTCTGAAAGTATTTTTATTTCTTTTTGCTTGCTCAACAATATTATTTTCATTGTTACATTCATTTGAGAATTAGTCACAGGCTGTCATTAGATTGTTTGGGTTTTGCCAGACAAAATTAAAAGAAGTAAATTTGTCTTTTTCTTCCTTTTTAAAAAATTATTTAATGTGTAGATAAGCTGCAAGATATGATAGGGTCTCAACAATGGCCGACCAGGGAGTTGGAAAAGTAAGAACAAATAGACTAAGCCTAAGATTTACCGAACTCTTGGGTTCTCTCCAAGGATGGAAATCAACAATCCAAATGAAACTCATTATACTAGAAAATCTGGGATCAATGAAGCATAATGTCAATTTGGGACAAAACAGCTAAATTTTCTAGGGGTGTTCCATGAAGTACATCTATCTGGATTGGTGCTAAATCCCAGCCAATGACTGGAGAATAAATAAGTTATAGCTGCAGGGCTCTGGCAAGAGTGGAGAAAGAAAAAGTCTACAGAAAAAAAAAAAAAAGTAGTTCAGGAAAGAGTTTTATCCTAGCAGGATCTAAGGATGCATCCTAGAAGGAAAGGATGCAGTTAAGTCCATTCACAGGAACCTGGCAAACATGCTGGTGATTAGAGAAGCCTGCCATTTCAGCCATTCTGTCTCCTTATGCAGACGAGGCTACTTATATGTTTGCAAACTTAGCTCAGACTGGCTAAGCAATTAGATAGGGACATGTAGACACAGAAATGTGCTATGTCACCCTCCTTTTCAAGTGCCACATTGATATACCATACTCTTTTTGCAGAACTGAGCCCTAATTTGGCATGCCCCAATTAAAATACTCTCTTTTTATTCCCATCACATTCCCTTAAGGTTCTGCCAGATGCCTAGCTAGTCAAAACAAGAGCCGAAAGAGTCTAAAGACTGATAGGTATCCTTGTAGGTTAGCCCACCCAGATAATACTGGCATTTTAACAAACGCTTTTAGTGTAAAGAGGGAATATGGTGGGAAAGTTTTGGGCACTGGCAGAGTGACTAGAAGAGCTGTTTTCAAAACATGTTTATTAGATGTTTGTACTTCTTAAACTGAGCCATATAAATTAAATTATTGCCTAATTTGCTTACATACAGATCTGATCTATGCATTCACTCTCTCAGTCTCTCTCTCTCCATCTCTCTCCCTCACTCCCTTCCTGTCTCTTTCCTTCCATCTCTGTCTTTGTCTCTCTGTGCCTCTCCGTCTCTCAGAGATATATACTCCCCAGCTATATAGAAATATTGAATTACTGCATATTCTTTAGTATTCCCTTATAGAGTTTATAATAGCAATTTTTTGAAATGTGTAGACTTGTGTTATCTTGGTATATGGTACAAGATTTTGTAAATGTTTCATGCATGCTTTAAAAGAATGAGTATTTCACCAATTGTTGGGTGCAATGCTTATTAGATGAGGTATATTAATTGTTTTCAAATCCTCTATATCCCATTGACTCTTTGTTCTTGGTTATATAAATTATGGATTGAGTTATGATAAAAATCTCCTCCCACTCCTACCATAATGGATTTTTAAATTTATTCTTATATCTCTGTCAATTTTTGCTTTATAATTCGAAGTTATAGTAAGTGCATACAAGTCTATAACTTCTGTTTTTTCATGTGAACTAAAATCTCTTATCATTATGTAGTTTTCCTCTTTATTTTCAGTAATACCATTCTGTCTGATAATAATATAGCTACACCAGCTACATTATATAGTACTTGTCTATTATATTATTTGTTGCCACCTAACAAACTACCCCAAAATGTAGTGACTTAAGACAGCAATTCACAGCTATTATCCTCTCAGATACTAAGGAATCTTGTTCCAACGTGACTCATTTATATGTCTGGCTAGTTGTTGTTAGTTGTTGTCAGGAGATTTTAATTCCTTCCCACAGGGCTTTTCCATAGGCTGCTTGAGGGTTCTCATGATATAGTGGTTGAATTCCCCCAGAGAAATTGATTCAAGACAAAGGGACAACTAGATGATGTGATCTAAACTTAGAAGCCACATAGCACCAGTTCCATCATATCCGATTCGTTAGACCAGATCAGATCCAAGAAAAGAGGAATTAGACTCCACCTTTTGAAGAGGAAAGTGTCAAATCATCTGCAGATATATTTTAAATCACCATAACTGGTATATCTCTTATTATTCTTTTATTTTTTATTTTGTTGTTTTATGTTTTAGGTATGCCTCTTATAATTAGAATTTTATTCCAATCCAATAACCCCTATATTTTAACTAAAAAAAAATATATTTAAAATGCTTTGAAATGGAGCTAACACTGAAGCTGTAACCTACAACGTGCTGGCAGAAATTTGCATCGTGAATCTAATCAGGTTCAATGTCCAGTAAAACAAGCAAACAAAAAAATTGACATTCTCCATAGGATTCATGTGAGACTGAGAACCTAATAACAATACTCAAAATGCCCAAGATACAATTCAAATTACATATTCTATGATGAACCATGAAAATCTCAATTCACTTGGGAAAAGATAATCAACAGATATTAATTCCAAGACGACAGAGATGTTAGAATTATCTGGAAAAGACTTTAAGCAACAATTATAAAATACTCCAGTACGTAAGAAAAAATACTTTTGAAACAAATGGAAAGACAGAAAGTATCAAAAAATAAATAGAAGTCAAAGATAAACCAACTGCAAATTTTAAAACTGAAAAATATAGTAACTGAAATTAAAAATAAAACTTCTAAGATAGGCTTAATAACAGGGTGGCGATGGCAGAAGAAAAAATGAATTTGATATAAATAGAAATAGAATATAGATAGAAATAGAAATTATCCAACCTAAGCAACAGAGAGGAGAAAATAGTGGGGAAAAATTGCAGAGAGCTTCAGTGATCTATGAGATAATACAAAAGATCTATCTTATCAGAGTCCCAAAAGAAGAGGAGAAACACACACACACACACACACACACACACACACACACACACACAAGAAAATAACAAATAGAAACTTTAAAAACTAGGCAAAAAGCATAAACATACTGATTTAATAAGCTCAGAAAACCCCAAACAGAATAAACTTCCAAAACATACACACCGAATAATAAAACTGTTAAAATATCAAGACAAAATAAAAATTCTGAAATCAGTCAGAGAAAAATAATGCGCTATTATAGAGAACAACTAATCAAAAGACTGTGAATTATGTATGATAATCCATGTGGGCCAGAAAGGTTCCTATTTGGAAAGAAATTAGCATTTGAATTAAGAACTATTAATGACTATTGACAATAAAATGTTCAAGACAGGGGTTCCAAAAGGGGAAGCCTGACTTTTAAAGCTTTTGATAAGTGCCTAAAGAATTCACACCGTTGATCCACTATTTCTTGCTCTAAAATACCGTTTCCTTCCTTTATTCCATACTATCCCTCAGATTGTCTATTGCCCTCAAGGACACACACAGACCCTCAACAAGGACTATTACAATCCACCCTAATCCCTGTCCCCAAAACCATAAATTTAGGCAATTAAAAACCATTTTCTCCCCAAATACAGATACACACAAGTTTCCTGGACTAATATCATCACTAAATTGCCTGTTTGGCCAGTGATAATTGTTCTAAAGAAACCTGTCTGCATGTATTCTATTGATCATCTTTAAGAAACCTGTTGACTTCAACTACTTTTTAAAGAACAGAAACAGGTTTTGCTATCCTAAAGCATGAGAAGCCACACTAGTACTATTTCAGGAGAAACACACACACACACACACACACACACACACACACACACACAAGAAAATAACAAATAGAAACTTTAAAAACTAGGCAAAAAGCATAAACATACTGATTTAATAAGCTCAGAAAACCCCAAACAGAATAAACTTCCAAAACATACACACCGAATAATAAAACTGTTAAAATATCAAGACAAAATAAAAATTCTGAAATCAGTCAGAGAAAAATAATGCGCTATTATAGAGAACAACTAATCAAAAGACTGTGAATTATGTATGATAATCCATGTGGGCCAGAAAGAATTAGAACATTTTTAAAGTGCTAAATAGTAAGAACTCTCAGCCCAGAATTCTATAACTAGCAAAAGTATCCTTCAGGAATTGAGGTAAAATAAAGATGTTCTTGGAAAACTAAAAATTGAAGAGAACTTCCTGAATCTGATGAAGGCAGTCTATAAATAATTAATAATAACAAGAAGAAGAAGAAGAAGAAAAAGGCTAAAATTATATTTAATAGTTAAAAATTAAATGTTCCCTCTGAGGATCAGGAACAAGATAAGGATGTCCACTCTCACAATTCCTGTTTGAGAGCATGTTGACAGTCCTAGTCAAGGCAATAAGTCAAGAAAAAGTAATACAAAGGAAAGAAGGAAGAAATATAAACATGTTCCTCTTCACAGCAAGTGATTGTCTACATAGAAAGGCCCAAGAAATCTATAATAAAAACTACTAGAACTCATAAGTAATTTTAACAGTCACAGGATACAAATCAACACACAAAAATCAATCATATTTCTGTATGTTAACAATAACCTATTGGAAATTGAAATTAAAAAAATAATGACATTTAGAACAGTGCTAAAACATTGAAATATTTAGGCTTATGTAAAGTTAACAATACATATGTAAGATCTGTATGCTGAAACTTCAAAACACTAATAAAAAAATCAAGGTACACCTAAGGGATATATCCATGCTCATTGATCGGGAAATTTATCATAGCAAACATAAAAAAATGGATCTACGGAATTATAATTCTAATCAAACTATCAGTAGGATATTTTGTAGATGCTGACAAGCTGATTCTAAAATGTATATGGAAAAGCACAAGAACTGAGATACTCAAAACAATTTTGAAAAAGAAGAATAAAAAATTTGGAGGAATTGTACTATCTGACCTTGACTTACTATAAATCTACAGTAAGCAAGAGGAGGTAATATTGACATATGGACAGATATAAAGATCAGTAGAACAGAATACAGAGTCCAGATGTAGACCCATACAAAAAGGTCAGCTGATTTCTCACAACAATGAAAATCCAATTAAGTGGAGATATAGTTGTCTTCTCAACAAATAGTGTTGGAACAACTGGACATTCTTATGTAAAAACAAGCCTGGACTTAAACTTCATCCCCTATGAAAAATCATAGATGTAAATATAAAACATAAAATTAAAGCTTTTAGAAGAAAATATGGGACTAAATCTTCATGAAATGGAGTTTAGCAAAAAGTTCTTGGGTATGAAACCAAAAATAGAACTTATAAAATTAAAAAAATAATGAGAAATTGGACTTCATCGGAATGAAGAATATTTGCTCTGTGAAAGACACTATTAAGAGAATAATAAAGACAAGAGAAAGACTGAGAGAAAACATTACCAAATCACAGATCTAACAAAGAATTTGTATTCAGAATATATAGACACCCAAAAATCAACACTAAGAAAATAAATAACTCAATTAAAAAACACGCAAAAGACTTAAACACATTAACAAATAAGATAAACGGAAGACAATTAAGTACATGAAAAGAAAACACCATTAGCCATCAGAGAATTTCAATTAAAAAAGCCACAAAATGATAATTTTACACACCTAGTTGAATGGCTAAGATTAATAAAAAGCAACTGACAATACAAAGTACTGGCAAGGATGTAGAACAGCTGGAACTCTCATATTACTGGTGGGAAAGCAAAATGGTATAGCCCCCTTGGAAAACAATTTGGCAGTTTCTTAACAAGTTAAACATACCCTTGCCATTTAACCCAGCAACCACACTCCTGAGTATTTACCCTAGAGAAATAAAACCGATGTTCATGCAAAAATCTGTACAAAAAGCTTATAGCAACTTTACTCTAATTGACAAGAACTGGAGACAACCTACATGTCTATATAATAGTAAATTAGTCAGCAATAAAAATAAAAAAATAAAGGAGTGAATTATTAATACACACAGACTAGGATGAATCTCAAAGGCATTTATGCTAAAAGAAGCCAGTCTCAAAAAGTTATGTACTTTATGATTCTATTCAAATGCCATTCTCAAAAAGGCAAAACTATAGTGCAAAAAAACGATCAGTGACAGAAAACAGATCAGTGGTTGCCAGAGTTTAGGGTGGGGCCACAAAAGGGTTTTAGGGCTTTGATTGCGGTGGTGGTTACGCAAATATAAATGTGTTGAAATTCATGAATCTGTATGTCCCCAAGGAGCTAATTTTAATCTATGGTAATTTAGAGCAAAATTAAAATTTAGTAAAATAAAAATCAAAATTTAGAAAAAAATAATTTAAATGATGTTAAACAGCATTATTAGGCATTTTGCACATAAAATATTTTTCAAAATATTAAAATTATTATATTATTGGATATGATAATATACCCATTATAGCTTCTAAAATACTTAAGTCTTTAATAGAGGTTTTCTAAATGAATGATTTAGTGTATGGCTCTAACATATTTGGAGCTCTATGAATTTCTATATTTAGGAAAAGGAAAGTATTTCTCAAACTATGTCGATTCCCTCAGCTATAATATGGAGATAAAAAGGTGTCTACTTCTCAAGGTTGTTGTGAAAATTAAATGAGGTAACACATATAAAGGGCCTGGTAGGGCCTGGCACATTGTAAGCACTCATTCATTACTGTTGTGGTGGTTAGTGCTGTAGAATGCTTATTATACTGTATTGAAATTGGCTTTTTACTTGTCTGTCTCCCCAACTAGATTATTGTCCTTGTATTTCTAGCATCCAGTATAAGACTAGACAAATAGTAAGTCTTCAGTAAAAGTTGATTGAACTGAATTAGTTATTGGAGCAAACAAATCACGTAACTTTTAATGGTTAAGAAATACTTGATGGACAGGAAAAAGCAGGATTTAACCACAGGGCAGTGGGCACGAATTGGGGCTGGAAGTCATGAGCTATCCCAATAGTGGTTTCCAAAGTCTCATTTTGCTTGTTATTTTGATTTGGTTTTGGCAAAGGAAATCTTTCATGCAAATATAATCTTACTCAGAAGCTTAAACAAATAAAACATAATTTAAACACACACACACACACACACACACACACACGCACATTTCTCTGGCTGAGGAGACCTACTGGGTCTGAGATGACTCTTGGGGCCTCAGTTTGAAAAGCCCAGGAAAAAAGTATCCTTTAAGGCCATTTCCAGCTCTAAAGCTACATGAACTAAATTTTAGAGAGTGAGAGTGGAAGAAATTGTGTGGTTCCCGTGTGACATAAAACAAAGGCGTTCTTGGAGAAAAAGGGAAAGTGACCTCTCAACCCACCATTCAACTATGTCATAATAATGTATATGAAATTCTGTGCACCCCAGAAGGAAAGAAAGGGCAAATAAATAACTTGGAAGCTATGAGAATACCTTCTGCAGGAGGTAACAGAAGTGTGAACTAGAAATGGCTAAAGAATTGGCCATTGATTACTTGCTATAACAAGAAGGCCAAAGATGAATCGGTGACTGCCATTGTCAAGTGCTTTCCCTTTTTCTTGCTCTGCCATTTTCTGCAGGCCTGCAAGGTCTCATTTGGTCGTTGCAAGATGATTCCATACTTTCAGAGGTCACATGCAAAAAAAAAAACAAAACATTCAGTGAGGAAGAGGGATATTTTCCAACCATTTGGCCTTTCTGGAAGAGGGTGACTTTAAAGGAGTAGAGAAGTTCTATGACTTTTACCATTTGGAAGAAAAAGAGAGAACTGAAGTCCAACTAAGCTCCCAGCTACTGGTTCATTCAAGAAGTATAAATACTTAGGACACAATGACTTCTGTCATTTAAGGTCCTGTCTGCAAGGGTTATCAGTCAGAGTCTCAGTAGCAAACAGATGGCATGCTCAAATTAAGATGATCTGAGGAAAGTTTAATAAAAAGAGTAATTTAAAAACTCCTAGGTTTCTATGACTCCTCTCACTGCCCCCACTCAAATACTTGATGAGAGGTGGGAGGAGAGGAGGGCTCATTATTAGAACCTAGAAGGAGAGAGTCACATAGAGCAAGTTTCTCTGTAAAAAGCCAGACAGAAAAGACTTCGGTTTTTGCCGGCTTTGTCTCAGTCTCTCTCAACAACTCAACACTGCCAGTGCAGCATGAAAACAGCCAGAGACAATATATGGATGAGTGAGTGTGGTGGCAGTCTTCCAAAAAAACTTTATTTATGAATATCAAAATTTGAATTTCATGTACTTTTCATGTACCACCATGTATTCTTAAAAAAAAAATGTTTGCAACCATTTAAAAATGTATACAGCTCACAGGCCCTACACAAACAGGTAGCAGGCTGGATTTGGCCCATGGGCCATGACTGGCTGATCCCTTCTGTGGAGAAGTGCTATGAGCAGTAGCCAAGGGAAGTAGCTAACCTTAGTAACAGAGAAAGGTAGAAGCCACAGGAACAAATATTCTGACCTCATTCTCTTCTCCGCAGCTTGAACTCCTGCCAGGGTTCCCCATTAAACGATTTCAACTAGAAGCCAGTGAGTCCATCTTTCTGCATGTAAGAGTTTTGAGGGGCTTGTATTTTACCTCCCATAGGACCTAGTACAGTGTCTTGTGCATGGCATGCCATCAGTATATTTGGAATTAAAGGATGAATTTTGCTAGTAACACTTTCTTCGGATCACTTAAAACTTTAAATGCTCTGGTAATACTTCAGAATGTCCATCTTAGTTAAGATTATCTATCTCACAGCTCTTTTCCTATTTAAAACATGTTTAAACCTTATTTTATTATTGCATTTAATTATAGTCACTGAAGCACACTTTTTTAAAATAAAGTAGTGGTACCAGATTCTGAATATAATCAAGGCATGTAGAAAGAATAGCTATTATATCAGATTACCTGCCATTTTGTTGTTGTTGTTGTTGATTTAATTATTAGACGACTACCAGTATGTTTTACTGAGTTTATACCTTTCCAAATCATCTCATTTAGCATGGCAAACAGAAATAAAACTAGGTAATATTGAAAAATCCCAGTGAGATTTTAAATCTAAAACATTCCCTCTCTAATCGTAGATTCCTTATTGTCTGCTTCTCTATTTTCTCATTGACCAAAATTTCTCTTTTGTCTCATACTCCAATTCTGATTCTCTCTCTCTCAGACAATTGGCCTCCTTTTGGCTTCAAATGCCACCTATGAGATGGAAGCCAGCATTAGTCTTTCCAACAAGGATGTGTTACATTCAAGAATTGCTTATATCTCTCAACCTCCCATCTGTAGGGGAGGGGAAAATTTTCCCTCTTTCCACTTAGCTATTCTGGATGACCTAAAAATTAAATTGATATGAGACAGATTAACAGGAGAAAATAACCAAATTTTTACATATGTATATACGGGCATTTCATAAAAATATGGAGCCCAAGGACGAATTGGGACAGTTAAGGCGTGTATATATGCCCTCTCTAAAGAGAAAGTGGGTAGTGTTTTCATGACTTCAAAGGGGAAGAAGGCAATTTACATGGAAATAGAAAGCAAATGTTTGGTAAACAAATGTTTGATGGGCCATCTGTAACGAAGGGACACTGAGAGGACTTTGATCAAAAGGGCTTTGCTAGGTTCCTCCCTGCCTGTCACATACTAGTTCATATTAAACCGTAGTTATCTATGATAATAACTCCTTTCCTGGAGCAGGTCCTTTATCTTTAGGCAGTGTGTGTGGGGGGCGGGGGGGGCTGAGACTTGTTTCTTAAAAATAACCACCTTTAAATAATCAATATCCCAAAAAGGCATACATCGGGGTGGCAAACTCCACTCCCCTTCACATCCATGACAATTTCCCCAACTCCAGTCTTACAAAATCTTATTCTAAACAGCCAAGTATTGTTGGAGAAAAGTATAAAATTGTTATGTACAAATATATACCGTATAGTTTGAGTTTATTCTTTTATATATATATTATTGAAGTCTGGTTTTTCTCCTTTAAATTTTTCACATACTCCTATTTTAAATCTTTCTGCTCCCATCCCATCAAATAATCTAAGTAGATTTAAGTTCCTTATCTTCTTTTATTTTAACTTCAAAATTACGCTTTCTCAGAGAACGATGTGCCTTTTAGTTTTACCAAAGACTTCGGTTCTATTTGTAATTTCGTCTCTTTTTTCTGTTCCAAGACTTTGTCTATTAGTTTGCCAAGGCTGCATAACAAATGCCACAACTAAGTTGTTTAAACAACAGAAATCTATTTTCTCACAGTTCTGGAAGCTGGAAGTCCAAGACCTTGCAGATGGCCACCTTCCTGCTGCGACCTCATATGGTCCTGTGACCATGATCCTTTTCTCTGTGTACTATATGTGACCCTCATGTTTTTCTTTATATCTTATTCTCCTATTATAAGACACCAGTTAGGGCCCACCCTAAAGACCTCATTTTAACTTAATCACCTCTTTAAAGAGCCTATCTCAAAAATAAAGTCACATTCTGAGGTACTGGGTATTAGAGCTTTAATGTATGAATCTTGAGGAAACACAATTCAGTCTACAACATCTTGAAATTTTATTTATAATAATGCTCCTCTGTAATGTAAAAACCCCTCACACACACACATATATCATTTGATTTTTTACCAGTTTCTTATCAATTTACTAATGGATTTATCCTAAAGAAAAAAAACTCTCACTCTTTTCCTCTGTTTACATATTTCCTCTAGCCTAGAATTTCCTCCTCTCCAGTAATTTAAGTGTAACCCTTATTTCAAATACTAATAAAATTTTACCTCCTAAACTATCTTTTTCTAAATCCCTTAAATACCAGCAATAATTCTCTCCTTCAAATTCCTATCATCTTTACCTCTACTTCTACCTGCCTTAAACTTCTGTATTGTACATACATGTCCTGTCAACCTAAGTAGATTTGAAACCCCTTAATGAGTTCATAATATACTATATATAATGGAGAAAATGAAAGATCATTATTTGAAACCATAGTTCTTTCTGAAGGGATTAGCACCTATAAAAAGACACAAAAGTGCTTTTTCCAGGCCTTGTTGTGTATAGAATAGAAATCTTGAGCATATTACTGTTTTTTGGACTTGCACAGTTGAGCTAAGAATCAAATTTTATTCATTTTCGACAAATATTTATTCAATGCCTCTAATGTGATGTTGAGAATCAAAACCAAAAAGACCAAAATTGGTCTTCGGAATCAAGCAAGAATTTGGAGTTCTTAAAGGCAACCTGGGAGGAAAGAATGAAAAAGAGAAAACACCAGCCAACATGGGGTAGGAAAGGTTAGGATGCTGTATCATCTGGCAGGGCTGGTCATAAAATTCCCGGAGGCAGAATGAAGCTCCTTAAGAAGAGCAATGTCGTGTTTTACCTTGCTTGCATTCTTGAGAGGTAAACGCAGGTGTGTAAATCAAGGAAGGGGGCTGAATTTCATGTCTGCAATGAGTCTACAAGGAGGAAGAGCAATAGCCCAATCGACATGGTGGATTTAAGCATGTTCTGTGTAAGAACACACGCAGCAGAAGCAGGATGTGGGAGCCAGAGACAAGCACAAAAGCATAAAACACCTAAGAATTCACAAAAATGCTGCAGAAGGAATTGGACACTTTAAAAGTTTTATTACAAAACAGTCATCGTGCAAAAAAAGTATAGAGATGAATACAATGAACATCCATGTGCCCACCAGCCAGCCTAAGAAACACATTATCAATATATTTGAAGCTCCCCGTGTCTTCTCCAATACCATCTTCCTCCCACTCCACTCTAGCTGTAACCTCCAGTTTGATGTTCAGTTTGATGCTTATCGTCCCCAAATGCATTGGAACTGGAAAACTAGCAAAATGGAGTTCAGTTCAATCTTGTCTACATCTAAAGGAGAAAGGCAATTCTGACATGTAGATTATAAATATATAATCCCTTTGTGTATCCCCAGTGCCAAGCAGACTGGTATATAAGAGGTACAAACAAGATACTCAATAAATATACACCAACACACACACATACATAAAACACACATATAAAATATACTTTATTTATAACTATAATGTAGATATATATCTTGAATATTTGTTCCCCAGTGACTTCAGGTTTATTCAACTATTTCATTTAACAAATGAATACAAATTTGTTGGGGGTTTTAAAAATTTAAATATGTAATATACTCTATGATTTCCCTGAAACCCACTAAACCGATTTTCTTTTTGGCACTAGGCACTCAATTACAACATTTAAAATTAAAAGTTCGAATTGCTTTGGGTTTCCTGCTCAGTTGTGATTAATTTTGAAACTCATGTTTACAAGGACATGTTTCTCTTGAATCTCTCAGGTATCAACTAAACGTATAAGCACTATCATCCAATGTTTGAGGTTATCTAAGATTATTTTTCTTTGTGAACACTGAATACTTTTATTAGCAAATATCTTATTTAGAATATTGGGCTGAAGGATGGAAACAAAAAATTCATTTATTGTCAAGATTGTCTGGTGTGTTTGGGGAAGAATACTTAATTCCATTTCTTTTAAAAGATGATACAAGCAACCAATAAAATGTCTTTAAACACCGAAGCAAGACAAAGCAATGCCCTTATCTAAGGAGCTTGCACTGTATGATTGCTGATAAACACAGTGCTGTTTCTGAAGGTGATTGTCAAAGTCAGCTACATGCATCCATAAAGAATCATGCATGCAAAGAAATCTGAGGAGCAAAGCCCAAAGGAAAAGGAAACTTCACCTTGGCTGTCTCTACTGCAACATGGTGGCTTTTAGGAATCTTACAAACTTACCCAACAGTAAACCAGTGCACACTGAAGGAAGTGTGGAACATGCAGATAATATGTTAAGGATCCTTAGAACCATAGATATATTAGGCAGGCATCATCTTTCCACAAGACTCTCACAGAGCCGTTGGAGGAAACAAAGCACCTACATAGAGTCATTCCTGGGGGATAAGAGTGGTCACAGGAGGCTTTGGGTTTGGGTTCCAAGATATTAAAGGATGAACTGACACCCTAATCTGGGATTTCAGGATGGATAATTTCTAGATGGAGAGAAGAATGACTATATAGAAATGCCTAAAGTTTGTGTCAGGAAAAGTAAAAATAAACTGGCCTGGCTGGAATGAAGGGTGTTGGAATGCCGTAGAGAAAAGTAGGCAGGATAGGAAAAATAGGTTGGAGCCAGAGAATGGGGACCTAAAGGCCAACTTGAAAGCAAACTATGCAGAATTCTACTTTTTTTTTTTTTTTTTTTAAGGTTGGGGGAGGAACATGATGAAAACAGCACACTAAATCATCATCAACTCCTCATTATAACTCTTACCCCCGCCCCTCAACCAGGTCCTTATAATGTGATTTTCAGGCACTTTGCACAGCACCCCAACATCTAGCAAAGAATAGTCTGTTAATAAGTGCTTGTTGAATAAACATATGCCTGAAAAAATGGGCTCTCATATCCTCTGTCCTTCCTTTCCTCTTCCCTAGGCTCACTCTGCTCTGGTCTTTCCATGTGGTCTTTGGGCTAGTTTCTCTCCTCTCCAATCTATCCTTTCATAGACAATCAGAGCTATTGTCTTCAAGCACAATAGCAATCCTGTCACTACCTTGTGAAAAAGCAAAAGCAAAAACACAAAAAGCGTGTGGATTCTTTCAGGGGAAAAAAAAAAATACAGATTATTTAACAGGACAAGGTTTTCTACAATATGGCTCCAGCCCATCTTTTAGCCTCACTTCTTAATTCCTCCCTCTGCTTCTCCTGCTACATCCAATCCAATTAGTTATCTTTGCTTATGGCCCTTCAGGCTTTGCCACTATCATGAACGTCAAGTAAGTTTAAAGACACAAATCACTTACAACAGCCTCTGATATATAGTAAGTTCTAAATAAGTATAAGTGGTTGTTATTGTTATTATAATTAATGTTTCTAGGTGTTTTTCCTTCCTGGTTTTCTAAGTACTTTCACTCCTGCCCATGACTTGCCATCTCATCTCTTTCCGATGAAATTGTGTTTCTTCCATAAACCCAGTTGCAATATTGTCCTCAAAGGCTAAAGAAACTTTCCTAATTGCTTATTCAGAATCTCTCCTCACTCCACCTACCCATAGCTCTCTCTAGCTCATGTAGCACTGAAAATATCCTACTCAATAGTGGCACACACACTTTGGATGAGGCAAAATTTAAGGATTATGAAGTGTCTATATGAAGCCGATGCCACTGGTTCGAACAGCCATAAAGACCATTCTCAGATACTGTGCTCATTCTTGTAATGTGAGCAGGAAGGAGCCAGGATTAGAAAAAAAAAAAAAAAATACCAGAAATACTATTTCATAAGAAATAAGGTTGAAGACATCTTAAGAGGAAGTAAAAGCTTTTTTCATTTGCAACGAACTCGTACTATCCTCCGAAGAAAACAAATACTCAGTATGGTAAGTTGTGCTTGTTCTTATGCAATTCATTAGGAAATTAAATGACTTCTGATTTTCCACCTTGATGAAACAATTGACCTGTCTCCCTCTCTCACCAACCAAGACAGCTCAGCTCATCCACTAGCCCTTTGGAATCAGCAAAACTGAGGTAGAACCAGCTAGCTTTTGACTCGAATGTGAAGTCTGCAGTTTTATAAAAGAAAGAAAAATTTCTTTCTTGCTAGGAAATGGAGAAAAGGGAGACACAAAACCACAAGAGGAAGTTTGGGAAGAGGGGAGAGTCAGAAACGGGAGGCATTCTAACCCCTGTGAGGCCCCCATCGTGTGTATAAGGGGATGAGTTAATCGGATGGAATGACAATTCCCAGCTCTGGTCTCCATTGCTTTGTGGCATCTACTCAACCTTTCAGTAAAAGAACTGCCCAAATCATGAATCACTTTCTGTTCGCTCTGAGGAGGAACACAAGAAGTGGACATTATCCAGTCCCTGCCCAGCCTAAAGGGTTCCTGCGAGTTTAGGCTGAAGCAGAACTCACTGCCCATCCTGCTGCAAGTTTCTAAGTAGATCTACGTGCCACATAGAAAGAACCATGGACCAGCAGACCTCCTGGGCTTCATCATCTGGGGCACTTCCCTGAAAAGGGCTGGGGGCAAAGGACCGTTGCAGTTGACAAATCTTATTTTTTTTAGTCTTCACATTCCACATACCTGCGCATATCACAGGCCTCAAGGTCTTCCCTAGTCGGTGCTCTTTGAGTTGCATTGACTTTCAGGAGGCCCACAAAGAGATAGTGTTGAGGAGGATTTGGTGAAATTGGTGCTTGTGTTACACAGACCCTCAGGAAGTGGCCCTGTACCAGCAGACCACACCAAGCCAGTATTGTGAATCAGCCTCTGCTAGTAAAAGAACAGCTTTAGGCTTTGCAGAATGACCATTTCAGGTTTCCATTTCATCTTCTTGTTCCAGCAGGAAAAGAGACCATCTACGTGGGTTTCCTGTGGGATGTATTACCGTGTACATTCCTTTAGAATTGCCTCAATTTCTTGACATAGGAGGAAATGGGAAAGTCACCTAGTGAAACAGAAACACCTCCTGAAACTATCACGAAGAAGTCCTCGATCCCCTTAGAATTCACTTCCAGAGTTTTCACTTCTCCCCAGACCTACAG
>NW_006431920.1:12726611-12744479 GCF_000325575.1 Pteropus alecto | reverse complement strand
GGACTAAAGGGTGCAGCCCACAGATCTCCCCTCAGTGACCACTAGATCTTTCTGGGTGAGTCCACCGACACTCAGATCCTTCCTAATAGCGAGTGGTGTGATTTACCTGAGTGCTTTTCCTTTCTCAAATTTATAAATTTGAGAAAGTGATTTCACCCAAGGGGTTAATCACTGCTAATATCTCAAGAAAACTTTTTCAGCAGTCGTCATGGTAAGAAGACCAAAGATGTGCTTGAAAATGTTGAAAACGAGACCAACACAAAACATTCACTGAGGTGCCTCTTTTTGCCATCAGATTTTGCATTCCTTGAAGACAGAATTCATGTGTCTGCCAAAGGCCACTAAGTCTGTGTGCTGAGTAAATGCTTCATCACTGGTTGTTGCTGCTAAGATTTTCTAAGTTATTTGTCAATGTCCTCGTACACGTCAGGTACTTGTTTCTGTGATATGACTTCAAAAGCCCCAGGAATGAAGAAGCAGATCATTCAATAACTCTCAGTGGGACGAATGAAAAACTCTTCAGCTCCCAATGATCTTCTCCTTGATTCTAGCCATAAGACTTAAAATACAAATACGAATTCACTCCTTTCTTATTGATTAAACGTTTGCCCTGGAAAATTGAGACTGCCCTAAATCACATTAGCAAATAATTCCACTCAATTTAGTTAATTAACATTTATTCATCCCTTTCTATTTGCAAGACACATACACGGTTTTGGGGATAAGAGTACACTTATGAATCTAAAAACCCTGCAGTTTGATGGTGTGTATCACAGCTCAGCTGCATACCAGCTGTGTGACTTCAGTCCAGTTAACGAATCTCTCTGAAACTGTCTTCCTTATATGTAAAATGAGAGTAATAATAATCCCCACTTATACTACTGCTGAGAGGGTTCATTAAATAACGTTTGGACTTTTCACAGAACTTCACCCATGGTAAAGACTTGATGACTAACACTATTATTACTATTTTTATTGTTCCAGATTTTGCATTTGGTCTTCTTACCATGATGACTGCCGAAAGAGCTTTCCTGAGATATTAGCAGGGATTAATTTAGCAGAGTAGTCATCTCTCTGGGCTATGAGAGGCATAGAGAATTTTGGACACTGTGGTGTAAACTTGAGAAGGAAAAGCTCTCAGCTAAATCACACCACTAGCTCTTAGGAAGGGTCTGAATGTCAGGATAAAATGGACTCACCCAGAAAGATCCAGCAGTCACTGAGGAGAGATCTATAGGCTGCATTCTTCGGTCTAGCAAGACCCACTCTTGAATGGCACTGTCACTCACAGGCACTTACTATCCTCCCCCAATGGAGATCTGTAGGTCTGGGGAGAAGTGGAAAGTATTGCTACTTTATATCATTTCTGCCGCTGTCTCTTTTTGTCTCACTTAAAGGGACTTCTGCAGGAGTAAAATCTGAGGTTAAAACACATGAACATTTAAGACATTGTTCTTCTTGAACAAATATTAACTCATTCATCATCTCATTACCCATGAGAATTGGGAAAGCAGAGCCCAAAGAGAGGTTGGAATGTTCTCATCCCATCTATAAATGACAGTGTTTATGATATCTATTAACTGGAGCATTTAAGATTTTAGGAAACTTTTCTACATGCGATCTCTCAATCATAGGATTTGCTCAAAATGCATTTTCAAATAGAAAAAAAATTTAAAGCCACACTGCTGTGATAATCGAACCAGACATCTCACAGAGCAGAGGTGAAAGGCAAATAGGAGGAGAAGAGGAGAGAAAGGAGGGAAGACTAGGAGGAGAAGCCCTTTCTTACCTCATGTTTATGTTAACCAATTAATTTACTACATATTCAGTGGGGGCAAAAAAAAAATCTTAGTTGAAAAGATACTTGTTGACCACAAACATCTGAAAGTAAAACATGCCACAGATTTTTACTGTGTATGTCCAAATTGCAGCAATGTGCAACAAGTTGTGCAACTGAAAATTGTTTTAAAAAAACAGCGATGAAAAAGTTTGGTCATTTAGGACAGGAATAGAAAGCGGAAACTTAAAAGGTTGGCTAATCTCTATGTACGATGACTGAGTGCTTCTGGGCTCAGACTTTTGATAAAGGGTGACCCCTGCAGCTATGGGAAAGGGATGTCAAATTCTTGAGGGATCACTGTGGACCCCTACCTAGGAAGCCCCTGGCCAGCTTCTCTGCCCCCATGTGTCACACCCCTTTCTCTCTTTCCTCAGGACCCATGGACCTTGTCATTCTTCTGCCTTACAGACTTTGCTTTGTGATTTCTCCATTGTCCTAGACAGCCTTGAAATGGGCCAAGCCTCCAGATTCCCCTCTTTCTTCTGTTCCTTCCACATCCCTCGCCCATCCTCAAAACTTTTTTCCATTTTAGGATTTTACTGATGACTACAGAGAAACAGGCTAGAAATAACATGGGAAGTTACGTAGTTGACATAAACTTTGAAGTCATGTAGTCATTGTCCTGCATACGTAGACAACTTTTTTATTATAGATTATGATGATGAGTCTACTTCCTCTGCTGAAAAACCAATAGAGCCCTTGCCCTCGCTCTTTACCTATGAGAGAGTCCAGGGCGGGGAGTAATAACAGAATGGATAATGGGAAATTCAAATGTTTCCAAGACTGATGAGCACGATTTACATATCAAGGGAACTCCAGGGAGATGATCCCCAACTCTGTGTGTCCCTTTGGCCACTGGAGAAGTCATCTTAGGCTGGAGATGATGATGATGATGATGATGACTACAATGACGACGACGATGACGATGACAACGTAACCTAAACTAGTCCTTTCTCTCTATTCCATGTAATCTGTTCTACCTGACCACAGAGGGGATCAACCATACTATTTTGTACTGTTTCTCTAGCTGGGTAAATAAACACAAATTGGGGCTCCATGCCCCCGAAATGGCTCAGAATGATGGTGTTTTCCACAGTCCGTTGGATGGCCAGGAAGCAGGTTTCTCCACCACCATTTCTGACTAGCACCTCCCCACTTTCCCTGAACAGACAATGCATCATACTCTAGTGAAGTTTCAAACATTCAGAAAATTGTCCCAAAGCCAGCAAGGAATATGGAGATATGACTTAACTCTCTATGTCACAAGAAGGGAGCCCTCTGAGAGTGACTACATGGGCTTCCTGCAGTACCTTCACTCTCCCCTTTCTCTTCCCACATCTTATGTACCTTTAGAGCCCTACCTCACTTAGTTTTCCTGACTCCATCCTCCTTCGCCTAGGTGCCCAGTGGCTGGTGTTTTTCATACATAGAGCAAATTGTGGAGGCTGAGACTGAGGCTGAAAGGCAGTGGTTTTTGTGTCTGTTCCATCATACAGAGGAATGGGATCCAGTCCAAAGAAAACTGAGCTCTGGTTCTGGGAATGGGAGAGACGATAATGGGCAACACCCTGGGATAGAATTAGATTTCTCCTAACATACCTGAAATCACCCACAGTTCATTACCATGATAAGTCATTTCCTACTGAAGGCTATGCCATTAACACCATCTGAGAAATTCATATTCCTCATATTAACATGGCTTTGACCTTGTTTGGGAGAAATGATCATCTTTACCTTATTATACTGAGTCTGAACTGAACCCCTTCATGACTTGAGTTTCCTAATAGTCTCCTCACATCAATGAAAAATGAATGGTGCAAGCTCAAACCATAGCCCTCTAATCTAAAGATTTCTGACTTGATACTAGTTACCTTTTATCAGTTACAATTATAAGAATAAGAGCAAACATGCATCATCTTGCTTAAGCCTCATAAAAACAATGAGAAAGGTGTCTTTATTGCTAGAGAAGGACACTGAATCCAGAGAGGTTAAGTCATTTGTTCAAAGTCACATAACTTTTCTAGGGTGAATCTGATTTGAAGCCAGATCCATTTGATTATGTTATCTCTGTTAAGTGCCACTGTGGCAATGACAGCAGCACAACACAAGGCTACTGCTTGCCTTCTCACGCCTGTGACAGGCATTAAAATTGACTAGGATCCTTCTCTGTGGAGCTGGTCTGTGTTCACTGCAGGATCCTTCTCAATAGCTCTTTAGCAGCCATTGAGGGCTGATCGGAGTTTTTATGTTAGGTTGTTATATGGTTTGTCATCCTTATTTTGGGCCATTCCTTCATAAGATCACTTCAACATTAGTACCTCTTCTCACCTCCTAAAAAAGACACATCATTACAGGATAGTGATCACATGCATCTGAGAGAATGGATTTCCTGGTTGAAAACCTACCGTGACAGTTGAAAACAAACGAACAAACAAAAAACAAAAAACACTTCTCTGTGCCTTAGAAAAAGGGCCATCTCCCTTCCAGGTTTAACAACAGGAGGTTTCTACAAAGGAGAGAGAAATGAAACTTGCGACAGGTCTCCTGTCCCTGACCACCTGTAGCTTCTAAAGGTGGTCATGCATGTGCACATACACACGCACATACACACATTCCACGGCCCCTCCTTCAGCTCGCACTTTGCACATGACATTCAGAGTGGGACTATTATAGCACTGCTGTTAAAGCCCAGTACATGCCCACAGTGTCATCACTTTTATAAGACTTCGGTGAGGGCAGTAATGTCAAGCCAAATTAGTCCCTCCTTACAGAAAGAAAGACTGAGACCCAGACAGGCAGGGAGTTCAATATCTCCACTCTAAACCCCTGGCAGAGGCCATAGCCAAAGGTAAGGCTCCCAGCACTGTGCTCGCTTCTTTTTACATGAGAGGCTCCACCCCAGAGAGTCAAAATATGTTATTTATCTTCTAGTTTTCTCAGAAAATATTAAAATTCTACATTCTCATCACTAATCCAGGAAAATACATAAAAATCTGTCCTCTTCTGAATTGGAAGACATCATAATAAAACAAATGCTAAAATGTCCAAGATTTTGCTCCTTAATAATTAGAGTTCACGGATGATTATAGCAAAATTAATTCCATAGAGTTCTGATTCACATGTTTTAAAAGTTCGTCAATATGTTGTTTCTTTAAAATTGACTTGACACCCAAGGAAACTTTTGAGTCTTTCTTAAATAAGTTTCTGAAGCATTTCCGTCTTATAAACAGGGAGGCAAGTTTGGCCTGGGCTAAGTACCCTTGGATACCAAACACTGGAATAATCTCACACATAGATGGCAAATAGAGTTTAAATATGGCCAAGCTGACTGTTCCCACTTTGCATTCCAGCTGCCATCCACAACACCTCACCTCTGTCCACCCGCCCCCAGTTCCTCAGTGGTGATGAGGGCTGGGAAGAAGGCTGATCTCATGTGTCTCCCAGGCACGTTACTCATCAACACCCTCATAATTCCCAGATGCTCTCATACTCTCTGTGGAATAACAAGAAGCAATGTCTTTTTGGAGCCAACATCCTAAAACTCAAATGATACTGACTGATGCCCTGCACAGGGGCAACAGGGTCCTTACAGAATTCCCTCTGAGACCAAAATGCTAGGTCCAGGGAGAGAGCAAATAGGCCCTTCCAACTGGACACTCAAACCGTTACACCCAAGTCCTTTCTCAGCAGAGCCTGAGAAAATGTCTCCTCGGCTGACTTGGGTGAAAGACCCTTCCCTTGTGAAAAACAAAACACGCAAACAGGAAACCTTTAAACCCCTTCTTACTACGATGTTAATCAAGGCCTAGATCAGACAAATGGGAAAAGGACCAGCCTAGGTCTGCCAAACTCATTCTAAAACTGAGACTCATTGCAATTCTGGGGCGGATAGGGTTGCCTTGGAAGGGAATTTGGCCCATTGGAAATAACAGTTTTACGATGCCTTCCTATAAGTCTAGACAAGCAGATGGACCAGTTCTAAAAAAGTCTTTGTATTTATGCCTCGAGAGATACTTATCTACATCATAGGGTCTTGGAACAAAGAGAGCGGTTTCCTCTTTCTACAAAGTTTGGCGTCATTATTATTTTGAAAGATAATCATGCTCGCCCATTGCCAGACAACTGCTGAGTTATGCTGTCTATATATTTTTTAAAATCTTTGCTTTTGAAAAGAAGGTCGTGGGGCTTGGCAGGGTGAAGGGTGCTCCAGACCCACTCATCCACTCCCTTCCTGGCTGTGAGAAAATGTAGGCCTGGGAATTTACACAGTTTGTTTTCTCTAATTCCATCTAGTTTGAAACCAAACTAGAGGATATATTTCTGGAGGACAGACCACAACATGCGAGGGAGAACGGCCGAGGGGGTGGGGACTTGAAAATCTGATAGGTCAGCATTTGGCTCCAAAGGAGCTGAAGGAGGAAGGGTTCCACAGTGTGTGTGTTTTCTCTTTCAAGTCTCACTTTTGTTCCCTGCCATCAGGAAATGCAGTAGACATTTGTCACCAGCAGCTCTTCGGAGACTTCAATGTTTCTTCCTCCCAGGGTCCAAAACGGGACTTCAGACACAAAGGAGTCAGATTTTGCAAACCAGCAGAATTTTTGTGCAGTGTTTATCAGACAGGCTAGAGGTTGTGAAGGCAGATTTTGGGAAATAGCTTAACAGTTCATAAATCAGATGTAATTGAAAAGGATAGGGTCTCCTTTCTGAAAGCCCTGACAACCTTTCTTTTTATAATCTCTTTACTGGGACGAAATTGTAATGCATATAAGGACCAGGGGTCTAATGAAGTCAGGTTGCCTCAGGTCACTCAATGTAATTTGTTTTTTTCTGGCCAAATCATGAAACAGAACTGCATTCTGCTCCCCGTTATATTTATACAATACCATCTCTTTTGATATTGTCAAGTGTGTTATGCCAGGCTGCATAACATTACTGATAACAAAGTTCTTTGGGGAAAAAAAATTTTTTTTTTATTTGCACACACCTAAAAACAGCAGCTGAAATCAGCTGGAGTTCTTGGCTGGCCAGCAAATAAAAAAAAATTCTTTTTATATGAAATTTCTAAGAAGCCTTAGAAATATGATTCAAAGTACTTTAACCCCCTTTGCTTTTAAGCCAGTTGAGTTTTTATGGCTTTTAAAAATTATATTTGATAGACTGATCAAAATACAGTTTCATATGAGGACCCTAAAGGGATGGCCTAAGATTCTCCTTTGAATTCAACATATTTTCA
The DNA here is from genome assembly GCF_000325575.1 of Pteropus alecto. NCBI lineage: Eukaryota > Metazoa > Chordata > Mammalia > Chiroptera > Pteropodidae > Pteropus > Pteropus alecto. The sequence goes on along the minus strand of NW_006431920.1, from coordinate 12,737,406 downwards.
GTCGGAGAATAAGGAGCAGGTTTGGAGGGTCGATAGTGTTCCTAACCTCAGGGAGAATCTAAGATACTGGGAGCTCAGGAGGATAGAGTGAAGAGTGGCTAAAGAGTAAAAATCAGGTGTATACCAAAGAGAATAGTCAAGTTCCAAAGGGCTGTCATTTCCCAAATGCCAACCAAAAGGTAAACAAAGAGAATTGCTTTTCCCTGGCTGCACGATCACAAGAAAAGCCTGATCAAAGCTGGAGGGCAAGCGCAAGAGTGGATAGGTGCCCAAGTTCTAAGGTCTGTGCACAAGCCCAATCAATCGATCATGATCAATTGTATTTAATGACAAGACTTCTTTTGTACCAATGTCTCTCCTTAAAGGAGCAGTCTTAGCAGAATGTCCCTTTACATGGTGTGTCCTCTTCTTCGGGGACCATGAAAACTATACACTCTCTGACATTACCTAAGGAATATTGAAATTGACTTAGACACATCACGGACACATAGGCAGTGAGGATTCATGGACCATGAGCATAGCACATGTTCTGGTGTACGCCAGGTTGGCACACGGCCACCTTTTGTGTAACCTGGTTTCCTCATAGACCTGGTTGTTTGGCTTAGGTCTATGTTATTAAGAGAAAAGAGCCCATGCTTAGTTCTATTTTGAAAAAACCACCACAGACCTTGCTTCTGGTCAAGGACCGGCTGGGGAACAGGCTCTTTTCTCTTAATGACTTCAAATCTTACTCCTCCAGAAGTCTACTCTCATCTTGACAATGGCTGCCTTGACAATGGCAGAACGAACTTAGCCTCTGGTGTGGTAAAACAGAATCATCTGCTCAGATTATATTTCAAGCCAAACTCAATATCTTATAGCTTTATTGTATAGATTTATTTGGCCCTTGGGAGCTCCTACTGAAAGTGCTGAAATGCCATACTGACATTTCACTTCAGACTTATAGACTACCTACACTCAAAGCAGGATTTATCTCTGACAGGCAGCTTTCTCCTGCTCAAAGTCAAACAGTGTGCAGTGTCTTCACCTGCCGAATAATCTTCCAAATCCTAATGGGAGGAGTAGGGGCAGGAGAGGAATAAGTACAGAAAGAAGAACCAAAGCTCTGTCTATATCATCAGAAAAAGAGAAATCATAGCAGACAAGCTCAGTGGAAAATTTCTAATGAATCCATCAGCTTCAGTTCATATACCCAGGGTCATAGTTAGGAGAGAGATTGAAATAGGAGAACCACATAGAGAGGCTCTTGGGTGATTCCTCTGAAACAGCAGCTGGAAGGATTTTGTAACAAGTGTGATACCACACCCATACTTGCTCCCACGTCCACTGTTTTGTTTCCATTTGCCAGTATTGAATGTTACAGGATGCCTATTTCTGAAAGCTTTCAAGCCCCTCAGCTGGAAGACCAAAGAAACCAATAAAGTTTAGGGCTAATTTTTATTCTACCCACAATTTGGTGAAATGAAGAATGTCTACATTTCTGCCAGACCACGAATACGGGTTTTCAGCCACATGTGCACCAGTGTTAACGTGGCGTGAACACTCGTCCACTAGAAAGAACACTTGTCCATGATAATTGCTTTTGATGATAACACGGAGTAAGTAAAGGATTTCCTCTCTATTCTTCCACCACCCCAAATTCTGAAGGTAAGGTCTCTTGAGATTGAGGCTGTGCCCTTACATGCCCTTGGGCACCAACCTCCAACAAAGTAGGATGGAGAATCATCACTGTTGATCTATCAGTTGGCACAGCACCCAGCCCACATTGGAGAGGAAAGATGGGGAGAGGTGAGAAAGCTGTCTTCTTTCTGTTCGAGATGCATTATTCTCAAGGATTGAAAGAAAGAAAGGAGCTTAGGAAAACTCATGTAGTAAATAATTTTCTTTGAAAATAATGTTTAACCCAAGGACTCCAAAATCCCCAGGGTTCCAGTTCCAGAGTGAGCCATATAGAGTTCCAGGAGGTGTCCAACTTCCGAGGGAATAATCTACAAGTCTGAGTTTGCACTGAAGGTGTATTTCTGGTGCTTTATTTCCAGCCCTTGTTATAAGGGATGGAATTATTATAGAATTGTAACATTTTCCCTTATAATTCTTTCCCCTACATACGTAATAAGAAGAATAGAGGAATAATTAATTCCATTATTAAAATGTGATGGCAGATACCCTCCATTTACAGTGTTTTTACTAAAGAAAATGATTTAATATTTTCAAAACCAAGATCTGCTCAGTAAATCAGATAATAGGATAGACTACAGCTAGTAAGATAAATGATTGCTGTGCGAGGGAACTGCTAGTGTTGTAAATGACACCTCCTGCAGCGACACTAAACACTCAATCAGAAAACTGCCACGGTTGGTGGTTTCAAATCAGCTTTTTCAAATCCATAATATTGAATGTTTTTTTTTTTAACTGAAACTTTTTTTAGTTGATAATAATCCAGTCTCTATCATGCTTTAAAAGGGAACCCATGACAAACCCCTCTTAGTCCTCCTTATGCCTTACATGGCATGGTGAGTCAGCAACGTTTTCTTTCTTTCTTTCTTTCTTTTTTTTTTTTTAATTCCAAAGCATTAGAGAAGAAGCTGAAGGAAATTGTCTGTAACTGCTCAAGGCAGCATCTTTAACCTGCCAAATACAGGGGTGCCAGCTGGCAAGTTCTAATACTCTTTAGTCCTGCAAAGAATCACGTATGTGTGGCTGAAGATAGACACAAGTTGTTCTGTGTTAACCTGAATCAACTGCAGGAATAAACAGAAAAGTGTATAAACCCTGTTAAGTTGGCTGGCAGCGTAAGCCACAGAATAAATTGTGAAGAGGGAGAAGCTTCGCACACTTTAAAATGGTTACAATGATAAACTTATTTATGCACAAATATTTATACCCAAAATATTTAGTTCATAATGAAAATTTTAAATGGCTGAAGGCCCAGCAATAGGGTTATTGCTACATTATGGTGCTTCTTGAAACTATATATACAATATTAACTAAGCCATTTCTTCAAATATAGACTAATCCAGAAATAAATATATTAAAATATTACCAGCAGTGGATTCTGAAAGAGTGGCAAGAATTACAACACCTTCTTCTTTCTCTTTACACTTTAAAAAGGTTTTTGAAATTTTCTAAAATTAGTATGTTATTTTAATAAATAGAAAAAATGAAGTAAATAATTTCAAAAGAAAATAAACTATGAGCTGTATGCCAATCTCCATTAAGATTCCATTAATTGATAAAATAGAAAGTGTAACCTCTGATTATAAATTACTTTTTAATTATTAAATTTGACATGCATGAAGATACAAAAAGTAATAGCTAATGTGTGTGTAATGCAGGAATTGTTTTAAGCACTTAACATGTATAAACTTATAACCCTTTTAGATGAATGCTATTATGATTCTCATTTACATTTAATTTTGCAGAAGCATAGAGAAGCTGAGTCATCAGCTTAAAATAATACAATAGGTGAAACTAGGATTTGAACTCAGACATTTTTGCTCCATAGTTTATTATGATCTTAGTCATTATAGTACACTACCTCTTGGGGAAAAAAAAAGAAAGCAAGCAAGCAAGGAAAGGTATTATTGTCCTCTTACTGCTGTTAGGAAATTATCACAAATTCGTGGCTTACAACACGAATTTATTATTTTATAGACTTGGAGGTCAGAAGTATAAAATGTGTCTTCATGGCTTCATGCTTTTTGAAGACTCTAGGGGAGAATCCACTTTCTTGCCTTTTTCATCTTTTGGAGGCTGCCCATATTCCTTGGCTGACAGCCCCTTCCTTAATCTTCAAAGCCAGCAGGGTAGCATATTTTCTCCTCTCTGATCTCCACTTCTGTCCTCACATCTTCTATTTTCTGACTCTTAAAAGAATCTTGTGATTATATTATACCCACCTGATAATCCAGGATAATCTCCGCATCTCAAAATGTTTCATTTAATCACATCTGCAAAATCTCTTTTTATCATGTTAAGTAACATATTCACAGGTTCCAGGTTTTGGAGTTGAACATCTTTGGAGCCATTTTATTTAGCCTATTGCAAGAAGGAGGGAAGGAAGGAAGGAAGGAAGGAAGGAAGGAAGGAAGGAAGGAAGGAAAGGGAAGGAGAGATGGAGGGAGGGAGAGAGAGGGAGAGAAGAAGGAATAGTTTTGTTCCAGTTTCTATTCATGTGTAACAGAACATTTTTTTCATACATCATATTTTCATGGGTCAGGTAATTGGGCATCACCCATGGGTAATTCTTTTGTTTCAAGTGGTATTGATGTAGGTCACTCAGTAATATTCAGCTGGTAGATGAGATGGTCAGGAAGATAAAGTCAGGCTCATTCACATAATTGTCTTTTGGTGGATAAGAGGAAGGCTGGGCTCAATAGGGACTATCAACCAAAGCACTCAGACATGACCCCTCCAACACGGTTGTCACAGGATAGTCAGGCTTCTTATATGGCAGCTCAGATATCACAGAGAGGATGTTCCAGGGTGCCCTAAAAGAACGACAAGTCTTTTTGACCTAGCCTCAGAAGCCCCAGAATGCTACTTCATTCTTTTGGTCAAGCAAATCTCTAAGGCTGGCCCAAATTCAAATGGAGAGGAATCAGAGTCCACCTTTCAACTGGAGAAATAGCAAAGAGATTGAAGCCATCTGTAATCTCCTATGCTAAGTATAAAATTTCAGTTAACAAGGAGTACATAATGAAAGCCAACTAAACTGGAGATGTCGGGAGTGGGTAGCGCTAGCACCTGTCAAATAACCAGAGAACATTCTGATATGTTTAGATTAGTCTAGGAAATGACTTTTAAATCCTTCTGATTTTAAACACTGTAAATTTTTCTTAGATGTTTCTTTTTAGTTTTCCTCCTACCATTTTTTTGGTGTCAAAGTCTACAGAAATTACCGTCAAGATGAAAAATCAAAACTCACAAGTTTATGTTTTCATATGTTTTATTTATAAGGCTCTGTCCATAAAACAAATTTATTTAAGGCATGCCCAGAGAATAAAATCATGTCCCCCACCTCTTATTGGGAGATGAAGACTAGGTTACAGCCTTTTTTTTTTTTTGCTCATCATCATGTCTGAAATATAGCCTTCTATTTATTCTTTGTCTTAATAGAATGCATACCTGTCTAGAGCCATTTTTCTTTTCCAGCATAGTACTGGCCTTAATACTGATATACATGGTATGTTTGTAAATTTTAATATATATCTTTCTTTTATTTTCTAATTCATTCAAAGGAGTATCAGCATGGTTAATGCAAAGAAAAAGGAACTAACTAAATTATCTCTCTTCCAAGTAATACATTGAAATTCTCCCCAAAATAAAGACTCATCCCTGAAAAGGAATGTTGTATCTACCCAAAATTAGAGTATTCAAAGTGTGAAGCATTGGTTAACATTTAAATCGAAACAAATAACAAACAAAGTAAAAGAGATGTGTTGGTTTTCACAATGCACATTAAAATTCTCTTGCAGATAATTGTGGCCTCTTGGCAACTGTATATATTAGATGTTCTGAGAAATGTATTAAAGAGATTTTCTGTATAAATGAAGAAGCAGAGGATTCAGTTCCTAAGGAGATAAACTAATCTGATCACAGATATTGAGCAGTTAGTTACTCTACAGAGAGCTTTGGGCCATTGCCTCCCAGCTTCCCACGTTGCTTATGGTCTATTAAGTGAGGAGATAGACTTTTCAGTGGGATGAAGAAAAGATTAGGGAGTCCAAATGACAGAGTGACTAACTCTTCTGGGTGGAATTGAGGAAGGTTACAGGGTAAGGTAATGTTTGAGTTGGCCTTGGGAAATGAGTAGGACTTCAATAGGCAAAGAAACAGCAAAGGGGCCACTCCAGACAGGAAGAATACCCTGATCCAAGCCACAGAGGTCTGAAATCAGGGTGTGTGTATATTCAAGGCTGATAGAACAGCCACACATAGAGCAATTTACACAATTCTGAACAGAACAACTGCCAATGTGCCTTGCAAAACAACGTTCTAATTTTACTTTGGTTTCCATAATTACAAAGTGATTCATTAGTTCCTATTACACATAGCAATTTCAAAATGATAAAACACTGAGAACATTTTCTTAATTATAAAAGTTCAAAAAAAGGGGAATTTGAAGTAAATCTACTCTTCCTATTCAGAAAATATGTGACTGCAAGAGGTTCTTGACTACCCTGCACACAGCACCTAACCAGCCTTGTTTGAGCAAGCTTAATAATAAGCACATCTCTGCTTTATAAATACAGTGGGGTCTTATATGTGCACCATAACTTATTTTATAGGCATAAATAGACCCCAAACCAACTTATACCTGCTAAGACACAATCAACTCCTTTTGTTAAAAGTATAATTCAGGTGAAAATCACTTGAAGAAAACTAAAATAAAAAAATAAGTGATTTCCAAAATTAATATATTAAAAGGCAATTGTTTTACATTTATTTCACCATTCATTTAACTTAAATTGTGAGTTTTAAAACTGAAGTTTAATGTACTAAAAGCTATTTTCATACTGGAATATATTTTGTGCATAGAGCAAAGCCTCCCAGGGGTCGTTTGGTGGCCAGCAACAGAAAGTGATTCTGGCTAGCTTGAGCCGAAAAGGAAATTCTTGTAAGACTATTGTTCAGATCACCAAAAAGATGAGAAAGCTGGAAACAGAGCTCGAAATGTGCTTTTCTCCCTCAAATAAAAAGAAATTTAAAAAAAAAAAAGGCGGGGGGGGGGCAGCTCCTAGAACCCAGATAGTAGGAATTGATAGAGAATGCTACTGACAGTCATTCTTCAGATCTGTTTCACTCACTTTAAGCTTCGAAGTCCCAAGATAGAAGGTTTGATTGTTCCAATTTGGGAAAATTGCCCAGAGAAGGCCAAGGACCATATATTACAGTCCCTTGGAGGCCACATGGAGAACAGTTTCCCCAAAGGACATTGGCAGTGTTACCAAAGAGGGTAGAATGGATGCTAGTGGCCAGAAGACTGGAATTTCACTCAAGCCTGTAGCAATACTCTGTGTTTAGTCCTGACCCACTATATCAATTTAATACAGAGCTTCCATTGAGCTGAGAGTTTTGTCTTTGTCTTTTTCCACCCTTCCCTAACCCAATCTTTCAGGAGGTCAGTTGAAACTTTTAGAATCTGCTTTATTGGAGAATCTTCTAGATACACATTTGTTGGTTAGCTGAGGTTTTCGTGTAATGCATTTTACACACGAAGCAATTTATGTACTCCCCCACACATAACATAAATAACATCTGACCACAGAACATGAACAAATAAAACAGAAATTTATTTCAGCTGGCTTGTTCTCCTATATTGATGCAATAGTCACATCATACTAGTCAGATAATTTAAATATTTCCACAGAATGCAGAATATTTTTAAAATAAGTTTTTAAAAGCTTAGAAAAGGAAAAGGTTAATAAAAAAGATTTTTGGTCTTTGGTGCCAAACATTCCATTACACAGATATTTTTCATGTAAGTTATTGGTCGTTTCAACCAGCATGTAACTATATCTCAGTGCTCTATGTGAATTTATGTAGGTTTTTCATTGGAAGTTTATAGTACATAAAATACGTCGCACTTTTCTATGGAAAATAAATTAGTTCTGTCAACATGGGCAACTGAGGTAAAACAGAATGACCTCAACTGCAAATATCTAGAAGTGCTGAATAAAATAAAAAAAAAGGATTTAAAAAGTGACAATTCTTTTTGAAGTGCCTAGCTGAGCTTAAAAGAAATAAAGAGGGGCCAGAAAGGCCGAGAGTGCGCAAACGGATGCCGCCTTGGCCCTGGGGTGGAAAATGCAGAGGAGCCTACAGCACACTGAGAAATCAGCCCTGAGCATCCATACAAACGCAGCATGAGACGTGTTGAGTCTGTGCAAGGAGGGCAATTACAGCATGAACCTGGAACCCTAAGAGCTACAAGCTCAGTGTAAATGAATTGGACAAAGTCCTCCTCTCATGCCAGAGAAGCAGCAGCGAGCCTTGTCTCTGTCCTAGAATCTGGGGTGGGGAAAGGACAGTTTCCCATGAGAACCTGAAGCCCATGCCAAACTAGACTTGGACACTTACCTTACACTTTACCTTGAGATATGAGATTCCCTAGTTGGAGGCTGACATAGACATTGCTCCTGGCCTGGTTATATATGTTTCTTAAAGAAACAATGCAAAACTTCTCTAGAAGTAAACTCCACTGGAATTACAACAAGGATGCCCACAGAGGAAAATAAAATCTGCTAAAGATAAGGTTACACTCCCCTCCAAAAATTACATAATACATGAAGTAAAGACCTAACATGACTGTCCAAAGGTCCCTCAGAAAATTCCCACAGAAAAGCAAATATCATTTCTAAATAATTTTATCCTATCTGAAAGGATATGTAATATAAGGAGTTTGATGGCTGAAGAGATTAAAAAAGGAATAAAATCCATATGAAAGAGTAAGACACTATGACAAAAGAACATACATAATTTTTAAAAGAACCAGATAGAAATCTGGAACTACAAGATAAAATCTGAAAATTCAGTGTATTGATTTAATAACAGAGTGAACCCTGATGAACAGAAAATTAGCTAACTGGAAGAAAAAATATTTGAATATAGCATGAAAAATAAGAAAGACGGAAAATAAGAAAGATAGAAGATAGACTGAAAGGTCCAAAATACATATATTTAATAAGATTTTTAGAAAGTTCATAGAGAAAATGAAGAAGACTCAAAGAGGTAATGTCCAGAATTGAAAAATGATATAATTACATTGAAGAAGTTGCACAAAGAGGCCAGCAGGAGAAAAACAGAAATAAATCTGCACTTAGATACTTTGGAACAAAACTGTAGTATATAAAAAGAGAAAATCTAAAAATCAATTTTAACAAATGACATATTTACTAAAAAACAAAACAAAACTTCAAACAACTGGACTCACAGCAACAACAGAGGCCAGAAGAAAATGAAATATCTTCGAAGTGATAAGGGAAAGTAACTTTCAATCTATAACATTTTATCAAGTTAAACTATCATTTAAGAATGAAGGCGAAATAAACATTTATAACAACAAAAAATGAGAAATATTTCACACTAGCCCCCACAGAATAAAAAGAAACTAAAATGAAGAGAGAATAGGAACAAGGATCATTAAGCGAAGAAGTGGCTTTGTGTATAAATCTATATACACAATCTATATATTCAATAAATATTGAATATAAAAAAATGACAAAATTTCATTTGGAAAGTTTAAAAATAAGGTAGAGCCAAATACCAGATGTCAAAAATATAATTATTTATAATCAAAAGGTACTAAGATCTTTTAACTGGTCAGAGGAATTAACTTTAGATGGTGCAACTCAAATATGTATATCAAAATGTGCTGGTAACAACTAAAACAAAGCAAAAAAAGAATAGAAATGGAATGGAAAAGACAGTAAAACTTCTAAATAAGTATAAGAGAAAAGGAAAAAAAAGAAAATTTGATAAAATCAGTCAAAGAAGGGAAAGGAAATGTTAATTTAAAAACCCACAAAATCCATTTTTAAATCAAATGCGTAATATATTGTAAGTGCTTTTCTGTGGGACTTGTCTAGCTTCGATGATTGAATTAACAATACAGATAAAATACTAATGTAGGTAAATACCTCCTCGAGGAGATGCACTAGAATGCAGTGATGTTGGAAAATTAAAAAAAGAAAATAAAATGTTAGAACAATATATACCAGTCAAATTCTAAACAAGGGAAAGCTAGTATATTGATATACACAGTTGACCAAACAGACTTTAAGTATTTGGGGGAATAAAGAAAGTCGTTATCTAATAATAAAAAAATCATTCTCCAAGAAAATAACACTCTTCTGCATGTTCTGCCCAACATTTTCGCTTCAGAACATTTAAAACATTTTAGCTACAAACATATAAAACAAAAGTTAAATACAAAGAGAAATTGATGAATACACAACCACCCGAGAATATGTTGATGCCTCTTTTTTAGAAATGGATAGATCAAAGAACCAAAAATTAATGAGTATACAGATGATTTGAACAATGCAATGAATATGATTGAGCTAAAGAAAATATATAAAACCCTACTCTAATAATTAGATTGTAAATATTATTTTTAAGAAGATAACAAATATGAAAATTGACTGGGCAGCAAAACAATCTCAAGAAATATGAAAAATTGATATCACATGGGCTACATTCTCTAAGCACATTGCAACCAAAAGATAGCCTCCAAAATCCCAGGCATTTGAAAAATTTGAAATTTCCAAAATAATTCATGGGTCAAAGAGAATTCTAATGGAAAATTGTAAAGAAATGGCTAATAATGAACATTGGAGCTCTCATTATATCTGTAGGTATTTTTAAGAAGAAGAAATCTGAAACAAATATAACAAAATATTAGCAGTATTTAAAACTGGATCATGAATGCCTGTTATATTATTTTCTGCATAATTGAAATATTTCATACTTATTTTAAATTTTAAATTGAAGCTACTTATTCTATTTCACACAAATGTTATTTATACTTCAATCAATAGAGAAATTGGTGGGAATTTGTTTGTTTGGTTTTGTTTTCTTTGTGGGATAGATGGAACCTAGACAAAATGTTTCCATCTGTGAACACAATGCATCACCCAGTGTGGGACACCTCATTGTCCCTGATCTCCATGTCTCATTGTCGCTAGGGGCTCAAGGCCAGCACACAATGCATCACCCAGTGTGGGACACCTCATTGACCCTGATCTCCATGTCTCATTGTCACTAGGGGCTCAAGGCCAGCTACTCCCAGCCT
>NW_006431920.1:12708276-12726579 GCF_000325575.1 Pteropus alecto | reverse complement strand
AGCAGAAAAAGCTGCAAAGCCCATCATTTGAAAAGAGAACATATTGCAAAAATCGCCCACATACAGAGTCAACCCTCAGGGCAGACTATGTGGTTGACCACATTTATACTGACCCCTCTTAAAAATATTTTATTAAATACTTTTGATATAAAAACAAAATCTGCCTGTGAGTTGAAGTTTTGGTAAACAGTCCTACCATTTTAAAGTGTATATATAAAAGAGTTGTCCTAAGCAAAATTAAAAACTTTCTACTCCCTGTGACTCAAATCTTAGGCAACCCACAGATTCTCTTTCCCATTTAAATCCCGGGTGATTCCTGCTATCAGAATTTTCTACTATTATTGTCAGACTTGAATAATGTATGCCCTCTTTTTGGAGGAAATATAGTCTCATGAGCTTGTAATGTTGACAAATGACTTTCATTAGAAGGTTATTTAAAAATATATACAAATGTAAAACTAGATATAAACTCATTATGTTAAACAACTGTAGCACCAAAACAAATTTACAAATAAGAAATAAAACTACCAAACTTACACAGTTCAAATTAATAAGATTAATTTAATATGACAACTTGTGTTGTGGTAAAACTGCATTGTAGTTAGAAATGACTGGCTTCCTGTTAGGTTCAGCCAATGAATGGCATGAGAGGCATATTTGGAGACAGGAGGAAGTCAGGCTATTTGCTCCTTTCTGTTCCTGATTCTTGTCTATCACAAAAACTCCTCCCTCTAAGGTCCTGGCTTCTCTGGTAGCTTATACCATGGCTACCTGTTGCATGGAGCAGCCCTGGTTTCCTGCCTCAGCAAACACTACCCCCTCCCTTCCCCTCAGAGAGAAAGAAAGCTGAAATATTTAATGTTTCATGTTTCCCACAGAAAGTACCAGACCACAGGGCATTCCTCGCGAATCTTCAGACCAGCAGGAAATGGGAGGCTGAGTTTCTGAAGGTCTAAATCAGTGTTCCTCGACCCTACTTGCTTATCCGAATCATCAAAGGGACTTAGAGAAATGCTGCCATTTCTTATTTCAGATCCCTCTGGGTGGTGGCTTGCTGTTGCCACCACCCCCTGTGTCACCTCCCCTAACTGACTTTTTCATCTCTTTCAACACCATTTTTTTTTTTTACTAGTTTTCCATATTAAATTCCCTTTATTAAACTACCTGGCATAAGCTCTCTCTTCTTGATTGCCCGCTATGGATGCATAGGTCATACAGAGGGGTGAGTTGAAGGGTAATCAGATTTCTTTCTTTATCCATTTGTTTTTTTATACCAATTATTATACTTTTAACTTTCCTTTTATACTTCAAAGTGCCCATAAATAAACCAAAAAGAGAAATCCCCCCAAAAGTTTATGTTATTGTTTTATGCAGAAATCTTTTCTATTCTCCAAATTTCCTGTGGCTCCATAAATCACCAGAGGGAATTCAACAAGAATATGTTTATTCCACAAAGAGAAGGCAGCAAATGATGGATGAGTTCTGTCTGCAGACTCCAATTTGAGGAGAATGGCTAAGGTATCCCAGATATCTCATCCCTATCATCCCCAAAGCAACCAGTAATTTAAAAGAAAATCTAGACATGGATTTGCATAGAACAATGACAGATGAATTGAGGTAACCCATTCTTTTTTCCTTCCTGGAGTTTCCCTAACATTACACAACTCATCAGAATTTTCCTCTGCTGCACAGAACAACCAGGAAGAGGTTAATGCACAGACTCAGGTGTGAAAGAAAGAGGAGAGGGATTTTAAATGAGAAAGTATCTCTCCAGGAGGTCAGGATGAGAGAAAATAATTTCTGATAGGATGACCAATATGCCTTCTTTTGAATGTCAAGTTTCTTGCTTTCTCCGGGGTAGCTTTTAAGTTATGTAAATGTCAGCTCCTACTTCTGTCACTTCTCCAGGGCATGGGATATTCGACTGGTTAAGAAAATAGGGTTTCTCTTGAGAGTCAGAGAGAAAGAGAGCTGGAATATTTAATGTTTCATGTTTCCCACAGAAATTACCAGACCACAGGGCATTCCTCGCGAATCTTCAGACCAGCAGGAAATGGGAGGCTGAGTTTCTGAAGGTCTAAATCAGTGTTCCTCGACCCTACTTGCTTATCCGAATCATCAAAGGGACTGAAAGACTGATGCCAGGCTCCACCCCAGAAAACTAAAACGGAATATCTGGGGGATAGATACCAAGCACTAGTATTTTTTAAAAATCTCGTGTATGATTCTAATGAAGAACAAAGACAGAAAGCCACTGGCGTAGACCAAGAATGAAGAGTTAATCCTAATTTATATAATTATATATATAAATACGTGATTACTATATATAATTATTGTATATATTGTTGTTATATATAAGTATATATAATCCTTGCATTGAATTCAGTTGTTTTCTACGTAGAAGTTTGTCCATTTTTCCTTTCTTTTGAATGACACTAATATGTTATACTACAGCTATAATGAAGTTGAGATTTTATTTCGCTTGCCACTTGATAAAAGAAATAAAAGAAAACGAAGAGCACAATTTTCTTCTTTTTTTGGGCAGGGGGGAGAAGATGTGGTGGGGAGTGTACTGATTATAGTGAACCTGCCAGAATCTCTGGATGTCTGGATTGTGTGACTCTCACTCCCAGAGTGGCTTTCAAAAGACCATATATCAAATCCACTGTCTATCGGTCATCCGTTTTGTATAACCACTTGATAGCATCAGTCTGTTACCACATGATATCAGACACAAACATGTCATTCTTTGTCACATTAGAAATGTTCTAGCGCATATTGTCCAGAGCCCAAGGCTCTTGTGGAGTTGAAACCTTATCACTCACTGTGATGCAGCACATTCTGTGTATGTGTCTCCCAAGACAAATACCTGGCATAAACTAGTCAATGGTTCAGCCCAGGGGTCCCCTAAATATTTTCGATAGCACACCCTCATAGTAAAATCTCTATCAGCACACATAATAGAAGTTTAAGTAGAAGTTCAATGTTTTCTCCATGGCCCAATGGATCATATTACATCCCCCTGAGGTGCTCAAGTTTCCCTCTGGAGACCACCCATCTAGTCTACCATATAACACCTGCCACCTGACAAAAAGCTATTACTTTTATGATTTGAGCTGCCCCTGAATATAAATATCATATCTGCAATTCTTACTGAGGGTTGCACAGCCATACATGCAAGGTAAATAGCTAATTCTTCACTACCACCATGAGTTACTTCATGAAAGAATCTAAGGAAATAGATTAGTTACCAAACATTTCTCATTACCAGCAGGGAAAGGCCTCTGGGGCTTCTGGGGTTTCCGAGGCTCCAATCTAATCCTCCAGACACAAAAAGTGCCTGTCAGTTTTGATCTATTTATAGCCGACTCCATAAGTGGTTCAGTGGACACTCTAAACCAGAAAAGTAGCCTCTAGGCTACCTCATCTAAGTGAGATGTTCTTCATAAAAAAGCACTGGGGAAACTCTGGCCTTAATTTCAAAGCAAATTTTCTCTCTTCACAAAATAGATGTGAAATAGTAAACGTTCTCATTGAGACATAATTTATGAAAAAAAAAAAAAAATACAGTACAACCAGGCCTTTGGCGAGTGCATTGATTCTCATAAAACAGACACAGAAAGACTTCCTGAGGGTCATTGAAATAAGAGAAAGGAGCTGAAGTGAGCAAGTGAGGGGAAGTGAGTCATGGCAGCTCAAGATCACACAGTTTCATTTCGATTTTGCAGCTGAAGAAACTGATCGGCCCAAGGTCACACAGCAGCTAAGTGACACAGGTAAAAACAGATTGCAGACTCTTAGCTTACTGTTCCTTCTTTTAGTCTATAATGTAATTACTTCCTTAATCATTCCTCACTCATCCTCTCTTCTATGTCTTAGACAAGAGGGTCTGAACATTTCTCTTGTCATCTTGTGAATCACCCTTACTTCCCAAGGACCCCTGCCTTCTCATTAGGTGTTTCTCCTTCCTTTCCCATGCTCTTCCCACAGGAGAAAGCCCTGTGTTCCCAACTGCAGGGGTCCCACCTGTCCTGGTGTAGTGTCCTTTTATCATTGCAAAGTGTGGGCTGCCTGTGTCTAAAAATAAAATGTCATTTATTTGTTTGGTACCAAGAAAACCAATTACGACACAGTTCTCACTGTGGAAATCCTCTCGGACAATATTTTAACTTACTCCCAAGTCTTATTTTGAAAGCATTGTAACCACAGAAATACAGAATTCTGGAGATTAATAGGACTGCAGAATTCATCCAATGTGGTTCTTTACCAGTAGGGGATCATGAAACTCCCTTTGAAAATATGATGACTGTATCAAAAGTCTCCCCAGAAAAAACATACAAAGATATATATGCAGGTGTAACAAAATTCATTTAAAAATCTACGTATAACATTGTGCATGGGCCCCGAGGCCAGCCCCTGGGTTTCTGATTTAAATCCCCCTTTACTTGACTGAGAAAGAAACTGAGTCTGTAAGAGAAAAATAGTTTGCTCTGAGCAAAGAGCCAGTTAGTGGAAGGAATTGTACTAGATCATAGGTCCCAAATTCCTAGACCAGAGGCACACTATGTCACATCAAGGGTTACCACGTGATATATTGCCTAACCCAGGGCACTTTTGAAAGTAGAAAGGCGGGTTATTGACAATTAGGCTAAGACAACAGGTGTAAACTGGAACCGTTTGGGGGCAAACCAGGACACATAGTCACTGTGGTTGTGCCACAAGCAGGAAGCCTCTTGAGCCCGATGCTTTTTTTGTGTCAGAAGGCCAAAATCTCACAGGAAAAAAAGAAAATGTGAACTCGCAATAAGGCCTCTGAATCTTTGTTCTGCAACATCTTGAAAACCCCAAGCTACTACCCCCTTATCTGAGCTCCCATTAAATGCATATCACGCAGTTCATGAATATAACATACAAAGAAATTATTATAACATTTCGTAACAACAAGACAGATTTTCTTGAGCCCTCCCAGGAGGCATCTCAATCAATTTTAGCTTTATCAGCAAGACAGTAGCTAGTCAGAACTTTCTTGTTGCTGCTGTTTGTAAAGTTGGTTTTACCCCAGAGGTTCACTCTGCCTATGCAGAGAAAGGGTAAGGAAAATTGATTTTATTGCAAAGAGTCTCCCTAAAGGTGTAAATAATTCATATCAGTCTCAACTCTCAGTCATTATCTCAAACAATAAGCATATTCCAAAAGACTCCTAGCTTCCAGCATTTCCCCCTGGCCAAACGAAGCCACCTTCCTTCCTCTGCACATTGGCTGGCCTTCCTTCAGAAGGGTCAAGCGCTTATGTCCGCTCATCAACTTGTTCTTAAAATGTTAATTTCAGAGCTTTTTAAAAGAGTCTGTTTTTCAACTTAGTGACACTTTAAGTATCTTAGCAGAGTCCCCAGTTCCAAATTATATTACTATAGCCTATCTTGGGTCCCATACCGGGGGCTTGCACTGGTTATGTATTAAAATTATGTAGAGAACTTTTCAAAAAACTGCCATGTCTAAACTCTATCCAGAGAGATTCTGATTCATTGGGTAGAAGTTGGGCTCAGGCATGGCGATGTTTTTCCTAATCTTCCCAGGTGATTCTAATGTGAAGCCAGAGGTGAGAACTAGCGCCTTAGAGAAAAACCAATGGGTGCTCCACGAGCCATATCAAGTGGGTTGCTCTTTTTCCCCTAAAGCTAGGGGAGTGCGTGGAGATTTGATGCTGGCTCATGCCAGAGATGAGCCAATAGGAGGAGGATAATGCCTTAAAGAACTAAAGGAGCTCCAGTATATGGGTACACCTGTTCATAAACCCCCTGGTTCAACCCAAGTAGGTCTTGAGGATCAACAGTAAAGATCCTCAGAAGAGTTTTCTCCTTGGCACGAGGGTGAAAAAAAATATTATGTTTCTCCATTTTCTAAGTCAATTTGCAAATGGTTTATCCACATCTGCCAGGGTTGGTGGGAAATCTGACTTCATTTTTTCATGCAAACCTTCCCTATCTTTCTGCCCATACTCTGTCAACTATATCTGAATGTCATAAGCCTCAAGGATTATATAGTTCAAAAAAATTGAGAAAGTACCCCTTTTCTTCCCCACTCCCCACCTGTAATCACTGTCATCCTCAATGCTCATGCTTAAGGCCATTGCTCTTTCCTGTTGGTCAGGCCCTGTTGCCACCAGCAGAGGATCAGACATATGCTTCACCACAGCCATTCAAGCTTCTTCTGGACCAACAGAGAGCCACCAATTCTCCCTACTGAGATCTTGCAGATTCTAGGACATTATTTTAGAAAAGCATCCTGGTTTCTGCTTCTTAACATGACAGTGAAATATCTTTGTCATCTTCATGTTCCCAACAATGAGTACCTCACCAAAAGTCTACAACAATTTTGGCCATCAAACAGTTTTTTATAGGTAAATATTAAAACAAGAGAAAGTTTAATTCTAAAGATTACAGCAGATCAAAGCAGATTCACTATCTGCTATAGTTCTATAAAGAAGAGCGACTCTATACCAAGAAGATAAAAGAATGTATTTTTTAGCTTTTACCATGTACCAGATACTTTGTTATAGTTTTGCTCACATTATCTCATTTAGTCCTTTTGATACTTTATCTCAAATTCACTGGAACTCTGAGGAGTCATCACCCCAATTTACAGGTGAAGAACCTGAAGCACCAGGACATTGAGATACTTGGATAGCTAGTGATTGAGAAATGCAAAATGCAAACCTGGTATCTATGACTCCAAGTTCCTACTCTGCTCCTTTTTTTGATCACAGAAAAGTACCATAATAATTATATGGTCAAGATTCCTTGGAGGATGTGGGGGGTATAAGGCTACATCTATTTTTTCCTAGTATATAAAGACAGAAAAAATTAATTATCATTTCATGCTCTACAAAGAATCGCAGAATGAGTCTCTAGATTGTTTGGTTTGATATTAACTGACATGCTGTATGGGATGGGACAGCATAAGACACATGTTAAGGGAATCAGGGACCTGGGGAGCTGGTGGGTGGGGACAATGGTGAAAAGAAAGGGAACATTGTGAGATGTGCTAATACAGGATATTCAGAAAAGAAATGTTTCTGTTTCTTACGAACTTGCCTCATTCTTTTTACAAGCATCTTGGCCTAAACTATATGTCTAAATGCCAGAGGTAGAATTTGTTCAGTTATGTGGGCATCACTTCTAGTAAAAGTTTGGAGACAGGCATTTTGAAAGCCTATCTGGGTCCTCTTTTAAAAAGACAGTGGCCGGAAGAACCAGAAAAGTCAGATAGCCTCAAGCTCCTTTTGTGGGAGAATAGCCAATGGATGATACCTGAATTAGTTATCTGTAGCTGAGGGGAAAAAAAAAAAAAAGACCCCAAATGAAAGCCTTAACATAGCATGTATTATCTTATGGTTTCTGTACATTGGGAATCTGGGCATTGCTTAGCTGAGTTCTTTGCTTCAGTATCTCTCACGAGCTACAGCCAAGATCTCGGCCAGGGTACAGTCATCTCAAGCCGTGATAGACAGGCCAGCATTCACCTTCAAACTTACTCATGTGGTCATTATCGAGATGAAGTTATTTGCAGGCTATTGGGCTGACAGCTTCAGTTCCCTGCTGGTTCTTGGCTGAAGGCTACCTCAGTTCCTTGCCATGGGAGCCTCTCTATAGGGCAGCTCACAACATGGCAGCTGGCTTCATCAGAGCAAGCAAACAAGATGATCCAAAGAGAAGGAGAGAGTGTGAGAAAGACAGAAGTCACAGAAAACTTTTATAACCTATGACGGTTAATTTTATGTTCAACTTGGCTGGGCAAGGGGTGCACAGATATTTGGTCAAACATTATTCTGGTGTTTATATGATGATGTTTTTGGAGGAGATTAACATTTAAATTAGTAGACCGAGTAAAGCAGATTACCCTTCTAATGTGGGTGGGCCTCATCCAATCAGTTGAAGCCCTGAATAGAAGAAAAAACCTGACCCTTCCCCAAATAAGAGATAGTCCAAAAACAGGGACATTGTTTTTTTCCTGTCTTTGGACTTGAACTGAAATATCGGCTCTTCCTGAGTTATAAGTCTGCAATCTTCAGATGGGAATTATACAATCTGCTCTCCTAGGTGTCTGGCATTTGGAGTTGGCTGATAGCCAGAATTGGTTAAGACAGTCCCCCAAGAGTATTCAGTAAGTCTCAGAGCTGGTGACCCAAAGGGCAGAAAGAGGCCTGGACTTGGACTGAGGGGAGCGAGGTTCAAAGCTCTGCAGAGACACTTGCTACCTGGTCATGCTACACAAGTTCTCTGAGATGCTCCTCTGCCTTTTCATCTATGAAATGAGAATAACAGCACCTCATTCACAGAGATGCTGGAAGCAGTAAACTAAATCACATTTCCTTAAGGGTCTTCCAGAAAGCTAGTGCTTCAGGATGTGAATAGATAGAAAAAGGTTCCACTACTCATTCCATTTGGGAAATGCCAGGTTAGATGAAATCAAACAAGTCTCCTTTATGCACTTCTAGAGTCTATAACGAAGTGCTGAGCATTCTGGGTGTGCAAAAGAAGACATATTAGGCAGTGTTAACCAAATGTATTCAATCACGGCACTTTTTTTTCCAACAGAATTTAATGGGATTTGTGTTAAATAATGAATTAGACAAATCCCTACCCATGGAGCCTGGGAGACCACCCAAGCGTAATCAGTGTGTGTGACTCTGTATCAGATCATTACACAGTAGTCATGGCAGCAAGCCACACTGGGGCAGGCCAGGACAGAAAACATGTCCCGGCATTTGGGAAACAGAATTAATCTTCTGCTCCGGGATGTGTGTATTTTATGGTTAAATGGTGGGTTTACTATGCAATGTTCTGATAAACGATATTAAAACGTCATCAGGCTGGACCACGCTCCTGTAGAGAGGGAAGGGGGTCACTCCTAAAAAGAGAGGCGAATCCCAGTACCACTCATCTGGAAATGGCATTCTGAAGGCAGTCCTTAGCCACATAGGAGGGAGAATTTCTAGCCTTTCTTTGGATCTCCTTTTGAACTTTGAGTTGGCTCAGTTATCTTGGAGGCATTCCTTATTTAAGGCTAAACCTCAAACACAGGGACTCAGCCCTGAGGAAGATAAGAAGGCATGCCTGCAAGCTGAAGATGATAAGTCTTATTTTACAAAGTAGATTTTTAGTTTTATGTTCCTTTTTCACTTGATGTTTTTGTTAAAAATCTAGGCTTCAGTGACAGTCTTTATGGATGTTCTAGGTGTGCTGGAAGGAGCTGAGGTTGCATGCTGGGTGCATGTGGTAGGAGAGGCAGAGTATCCTATGAGGCCAGCACGATCATGCCCGGTCTGAAACTTGAAGTGAATACCCAGTTCACATCCCTGACCTTTTCCTGAAGACTGGCCCTGACTAACAGAAACAAGCCCCAGTGTCCATGTCTTTACTTGGTAACAAGAACCAGAGCTGATTTATTCAGAGCTGAATGCCTAAATGAAGCTAGGCTAATCAGATTGTCACTCCTGGGATATGGAGATTCGGATGAAGAGAAACAGCCGCTGAGGGTCATGGAACTGAGCCACAGGGTGTCCTAAACTGGAGGTCCAAGAACTACAGCTGAGATCCTTGAAGCTTCCCTACTTCTCACCCTCCTGGCACTTTGTTTTGACACTCAGGTATTCCAGGGAAATTTTTCTTTTTAATTAAACTAGACAAAGTCTGTTTCTTTCCCTTGAACTAAAAGAACCTTAATTAATGTACAGTGGTAGCAGTCATTCTTTGTGAGAAATTCCCAAGGTCAAGGAAAAAGGTAGAATATAAGAATTAAAGCTAGTAGGCTTGATGACACTCCCTATCTGTAGCTTTACCACACAATGATAACTCTGAAGAATCATCTAAGGGAATTG
Source organism: Pteropus alecto (assembly GCF_000325575.1). Classification (NCBI taxonomy): domain Eukaryota; kingdom Metazoa; phylum Chordata; class Mammalia; order Chiroptera; family Pteropodidae; genus Pteropus; species Pteropus alecto. Next base: position 12,716,699 of record NW_006431920.1, on the reverse strand, counting down.
GGGTAGGCTTACTAAGCTCAGGATATAACTCACAGGTCAGAATCTAGAGAGAGTTCGCTTCAGGGACAGGAGCCATGATGGACAAGCAGATGAGCCCTCAGAAAAAAGCAAAACATGAATTTATAAGCAGGTAGCCTGTTTTGACTAGTGGTCAAAATAGGGGAGGTCTGGCAACTTCTAACAGAGTTTTACTTAGCCAAGGAGCTAAAGTTCAGAGGAATGACCTCAGGCTTAGGCAAACTGAAACTCAGGGCAGCAACACAAGTCCAGGATGATCTGGGTCACAGGTCAGAGCAGAAGCCGAATTACCAGAACTGAAACATAAGGTCAAAGCAGGGGAATCCATCAGTGCATGACCTGCACTGCTGGACTCCTTAATTTTCCAGCAAGGGACAGGTCTGGTCCCAGAGTCTGGAGTGCAGGGCTGAGGCTGCAGGAAGGGGTTCAGCAAAAGCAAGCAAGGATCTGAGGACAAGAAGTCCAGGGCTCACACCGTGATCTCCCCACCTTCCTTTCTACAGTGTCACAGCCCCAGGGGCTCTGCTCAGTCCCTGAGCTGCCAAGAAGCAAGGGCAGCAGGGAAAGACAAAGTAAGTCTGGGGAAAGAGCGCTATCATCACCTGCAGAGTTCCTCCTGCACATAGCAGCATGTGGGGGTGGAGGAAGGGAGAACTGCATTGTTTTGTTTATTTCTTCATGGCAACTCATAAGCCTGGCCAAACACAGATAAAAATGAAGTACATGAAAACTTTCCTAACTTTCTGACTCAGACTGTTTCTAAATATGTAGATCGGATAGAGATAGAATCCCCACGTCACACTTAACCAGTCCTCAAACACTGCTCCGTCCTTGCCCTTCTAGGTAGAAAGATCTCCCAAAGGTCTCCAAGATGGTCTTGCCCTATTGCTCAGTCTTTTTTAAAATTAGCTAAATGGAAATCCAGAATTCACCTTTTCATGTCTCCCCAGCTCAAAGAAACCAAGGATATATAGAGATGCTTGGTCAAAATTTGATGGATGGATTAATTAATTATCCCACTTTTATACTCTCATTATCTTCCCTCATCGCTCTCTTCCGCTACCCCTATAACAGGGCATGACTGGGATTCCTCAGCATCAAGGATAAAGCTACGATTCCTTGGGGGTGCATGTTTCCAATGGGCTAAGACCAAAGTTCAGAAAGGAGGGCACGGAGGAGTTGGCCCATTTATGGGAGGAAGGAGAGGATTGACCATGCCTTCTGAAATAGACCTACAAGGCTCTTTAGAAGTTATCTGGTTCCAGTATACATCAACTGATGAGATTGGTCTACTTAACAGCTAGCGAAGTGGAAGGTAGTTCTTAATGAATATTTCTATGAGGGTCCCAGGATTAGGGACCCACAGTTTAGCCATGCTTAAAAAACTGGTAGAAGGGATAGAGGCAATTGTAGAACAGAGAGGATCCACATCAGCTGGTTTTAGGAATTCAGTGTAAAGGTCAAAAGAATTTGTCATCAAACTTAACAAAAGAAATAAAAATTTCCCCTTTCTTCCTGTTTTAATCCACACTTACTGGGTGTGGGCTTCCTAATCTTGTTTGTTGTTGTTGTTGTTGTTTGTTTGTTTTAATCTATATTTGGTAAAGTTGTTATTTGCTAGAATAAGAAAGAAAGAAAATAAAAATAAATCAGGTGTCCCATCTCTTCAGCCCCTTCCAATTGTATTTCATTCTGAAGGCAGGGTGGGGACAAAGCTACTAAATTATTAGCACTTCAAACCTCCTGTGATAGGAGGTGTCTTACTCAGTTTGGACTGCTACGACTAGAAATACTACAGACTGGTGGCTTAAACTGCATTTATTTCTCACAGTTCTGGAGGTTGGAAAGTCCAAGACAGGGTGCCAGCATAGCTGGTTCTGATGAGGATTATTCCTGGTCTGCAGATGGCTGTCTTCTTACATAGAGCAGAGAGAGAAGCAAGGTCTCTCATATCTCTTCTTACAGGGGCACTAATCCCATTCATGAGGGCTCTAACCTTATGACTTAATTACCTCCCAAAGGTCCCACCTCCTAATACCATCACACTGAGCATTAGGATTTCCATGTATGTATTTTGGAGGAACACAAACAGTCCATAACAAAGTGTGTCTGTGACTTTGGTCCCAGTCTTCCTGATGTAAGGCCTTAAAACAGTGCCTGGCACATAGAAAGTATGGTCTAGGCATTTGTAACTTGTAGTAGTATTTACGGTAGTGTTTGTGTGTTCAGTATAGAATTCCCTGTCTGTAAACCAACTCCCACCTTCCCTTATACCCTTGCCCTCATCCCCATGCAGGAGCTTATGGCCTACAGAAATTCATTCAGATTGCTTTGATTAAAATCATTGTTTCTACAGTTGAGGAAGTTAAAAGGGATTCTCTTCTGTATGTATCTCTTGGAAAAGGGATTTAAGATTCAACTACTCTCAGTTATTAATCCAAAGAAAAAGAAAAATGGGCAGAGAGTCCTGTCTCCTGTCCCCTCTTACATTTCATCCATCTGCCAGCCTGATGGAGCTTACGAGCTGCTAATATCACTTTTCACTTCATTGATTCACTCATTCAACACTTTTCCGGCTGATTCATTGGTCTTGAAGGTAACTTGTCAACATTTTGCCTTACCAATTCAGGAGCGTAGGGTGGAAAAAGAAGGCGAGTGCTGGCTACGCCATAATAGGAGAAGAAAAAATGATTCCCTCCTTGACATTTGCCTGCTCTCAATGGCATGTACAGGAATGCACTGTAGCAAAAAGCTGGGGCAGCCTGCATGCAGTTAAAACATGTTTTTGTGCTTTGTCACTGTATAGGGCAGTAGGTCTCTACCAGAGCCACCCAATCCCATTTAGGATTATTTGTTCTCAATATTCAGGGACTAAATGCAAACAACTGTGAAAGGCTGCTGGTAACAATGGAGCAAATGCAAAGCAAAGCACAGGGGCATTCTGCAATGGATTTTGAGTTTGAATTATCAAATTTTATTCATTCCCTGTAAGTCCAGCTTTTCTGAGCCTGTAAATATAAATAAGGTAATTTCCCTATTATTTACAACTTCAAGACTCCCTTTTAGGGAATCCTCAAAGGTGCTGGTATTTTCTGTGCTTTGCTGAGTCAATCGGTCTCTGCCTCCATGGCTTCAGGCCATCAATCTCTTCTCTGTCTAGTTGGACCACTTAGGCCAACTGATAGTTGCCCTTTATTCTTCTAAAATTTCTGACCTGCCTCTGGCGAATGCCAATACTTCCACATGGCCTTCAACCATCAGTTGGGGACCACATTCCTCTCTTCCCTTCTCCCCACTTGTCAGGTCATCAAAGGATTCTTCCTTCAAACAGGTGAGACAGAACTGTGACTTTTGATAAGACTTAGTTTAGAGAAGAGAATTTTAACCTTGCTGTTCCAAACATAGTCCATGCACCAGCTGTCACAGCATCTCCTGGGAGTTTGACAGCAATTCAAAATCTCAGGTCCCACCCACCTCAGACCTCCTAAAATATCTGCCTTTTAACAAGATCCTCGGGCAATCCATGTACACATCAAAGTATGAAAAGCATGAATTTCAATACAGAGGAACTTCCAGTCTGCAGGCCAGGTATCTAACATTTGCTTCTCCAGGTCTTGTGGTTTAAAAGGAGCACTCTGGCTCCTGATTAGAGAATGGATTCTTAGAGGACAAGAGTGGAGGCCCTCCTATGACTTTCAAAAATTATGGTATCTTCATGAGAAAAGTATCTATTCTTGAGTTGCTTTACAGGAGATCGAGGGCTAAGATGAATATGCTGGCTAGAAGGACATACAGACCCAGCCCTCACCCTGGAGAAAACACTGCTCAAAGGCGAGGACCTATAGCTTTCACTGACCAGCTGGGACAGGAGTGGATGAAGAGAAATTAGGCAGCAATACAGCTGATCCCAGAGCCAGATGGCCATGTGGAATTATCCCTCATTGAAGTAAAGAAGGCCAAGCCTTTGTAGATCAGTCTTTCCATGTAGGCTGTCTCAGGAAGACAGCATTACTTTGGATGACCAAGCAGGCTCTTATCAGCCAAAGACAACCACCAAGGAAAGTTTAGTTTCAAGATAGCATTGCCCACAGTCTCAGCAGCTGAGGAATGAGTGTTCTAAGTCCCAAAGGCGGGTTGGGAGTTGAATCTGAATAGCACAGCATGGTCTACTACACATAGTCAATAAGGCTCTCCAGGATCTGGCCCTGCCTACCTTTGTAACTTGATTTAATCCACTCACCACATGCTGTTCTCTAGTCACACTAGCTCTGGGACTTCACACTTGCTGTCTTCTTTTCCAGATCAAACTCTCCATGGACCTTTGTGTGACTGGCCTCTTCTCCTTCAGGTCTTAGATGAGAGATCACAGCCACAAAGACACCATCTTTGACCACTCTATTTAAAATAGCTCTCATACCTCAACTGCTTGTGGCCATTAATGTCTCATGTTTATTTCTTTCATAGAATCTATCAAAAATGGTATTATTTATTTGCTTACTTGTTTACTTGCTGCTTAAATGTCTCTTGAGGGAAGTGACTTTGTTGTTCTTCAGTCTTTTTCCACAATGCCTAGAATAGGGACAGAAATACAGTCGGTGCGATGAATGAACAATGCATTCTAAATTTGAGTTGTTTTTTATCCTTTCATGCTTGTAGAGACATGGCTTCCTCTGGCAAGAATATACTGTCTTTCCTCATAACAAATTTCCACATGACTCAAATGTCAGTGTCTCTAGAAAATAATTCATATCTACACATATGACCCTCTTCTCATCCCTATCCTGTCACTCTCACTTCTCTGTGACTAGCTCAAAACCCAGCACAGAGGAGGCAACAATAATAGCACAAATATTTGTTGAATATCTACTATATGCCCAGCACTGTTCTATGTAAACAAAACTAACAAAATCCTGGCCTTTGTGAATTTATATTCTAATTGGGGAAGACAGACATAAACAAAATAAACAAGACAATTATATGCTATAGCAGGGAACAGAGATAGTGAAGCCTAGGCATTATTACAAAAACTAGAGAGGGGTGTCAGAGAAAACCTCTCCAAGATCTGGAAGAGGTATAGCAGAGTCCTGTGAATATTCTGAGTAAAGACTGATTTAAGCTAAGAGATTAGCCAAGAGTAGAGTGCTTGAGGTCAGAGTGAACCTGACTTCTTTAAGGAGAAGCAAAGGAGCCAATGGAACTTGAGCAAGGTGAGTAATAGGAAGACTAGTAGAAGAAATCTGAGAGGCATTAGGGCACTAGAACATGCAGGGTCTTCTAGGTCAACATCAGCGAGACTGGAGCCTGAAAAGAGGAGTGACATAACCCAACTCAAGTTTTGTGAACAGGTTGTACGGAGCAAGTGTGGAAACTGAGACCAGGTGAGCCATGGCAGTGACCCAGATGAGACATGATGGTAGCTCAGACTCGAGTGGTGTCTGTGTAGGTGGTGATAAATGGTCAGGTTCTGGATATATTTTGAAAATAGAGCTATCGAGATCTGTTCTTGAATTACATATGGAATGAGCAAGAGGAGTCAAGGATGACACTTAGGTTTTTCACCTAAGCGCAGAGTTGCCATTCACTGAGATGGGTAAGAAGGCAGGAAGAGCAGACTGATGAGGGGGGGAGTAGAAATCAGGGGTCTGCCATGATAAGTTTCAGATGCCTAATAGACATCCAAATGGAAATATTAAGTTACCCACAAAGCAGGAGGAAACCCTAGGGCTCAGATGAAGAAAAGAGTTCATTGAGAATGAGCAACTGCAGCAAGTGATATGATGAATGAATGAGAGGCTTTAAAAAAGTGATAAAGTCAAGAAGAATTCAGCTGCAACACCGAAACATGGATGTTATAGTTGACAACACTCTTAAATTCTAAACAATGTGTGGACTTTCATTGTCACATGACAGCTGCAGTTGGAAATATCTCTGTATCTGAAAAATAAGAGAAGCCAACATTTAACAGTTTTTACTTTTTCATTCTTTTTCTTCTATTTCTTTTGCCTCTTTCCTCTCTTTCTTTTTCTCCATCTCTTCTCCACTCTCAATTCTTTGTGTCTCCTGCCAATTTCATAAGTTTGCCACTCTAGACATTCTCACTAAATCAATTAAATAGTTGACCTCTAGTAATACGATCTAATTAAACACAAAATATATCTATCCTAGATAATTTTTTCTTCTCCCAAATCAAATTACCTGCTCTCAAAGTTTTATGAAAATAGAAGAAATATTTAGTGCCACTTTACATTTCTTTGGGGGAAGATCAAGAAGCAGAAGAGAACCTTTCACAATATACAATTAACGTATAAGACTATTTTAGATCTTAGAAAGACCAGAGGTGAGTGTTTTCATCATGAAATAAGAAAATGTATATATTTGGAAGGGCAACTGCACTGTTCTTGCATATATTCGCTGAGAAGGTAAAAAATACATAACTTTCCTAAAACCCTTTGGCAATAAAAAATCATTTCTACACAGTCTTAATTGGTTATGGATATACAACAAAGCTTTAAAGTATTTGGGCTTCTCTTTTTAAAATTATCTCATTGCTTATCAGTACCCATATTTGCTTTTAATCTCTTCCATTTGGAGCATTTCCTAATTTAATTGGAAAGCACTGATTTCAATAAATTGTGAAATGATTTATTACTGTACTTGAGATTTTTTAACATAAAAGAATTCAAAAGTATTAGGTCGCATTGTTATTGGCAAGATATTTTTTCTTTCTTAGTTTTTCTTTCTTAGTGGTATATAGATAATAGTGTTTTGTATAACTGATGTTACCTTAAATTTGATGAGTTACAGTATTATAAGCCTGAGTGTGTGGGAGGGGAGGGGAAAAATGTAGATATAATGCCATTTATATTAGTACCACAAATGGGTTAACAATTTAATATCAAGAATCTTAGTTATATTTGTAAATGAAACGTCGTTGTTTATTTATTCCTTTAACAAGTAGTTTTCAAGAACATATTTGTTGAAGGCACACATCAGTTATGCTGAGTGCAAAGAATACCATAACCACACTTAGTGCCTGCTCTTAGATATTTCAGTTTACCTGAGGGTATAGACATTAAAAGAAGTAATTAAAATTAAGAGCCCTGAATGTTAGTATAGGAGAAATTAGGGTTACAATAGGAATATAGAACAGAGAGACTTAAAACAAGGAATCTCAATCAGAAGAAATGATATTTTGGATTTATTCTAGGAAATAACTGAAGTTAGCCAATGAACGCGTGATGTGTGTGTGTGTCAGGGTGTGGTGTGTGCTCAGATATTCTTAATGCCATATTTGCTTGTGATTTACCGAGCCTCATTTGGAAAACATATATTGCAATCCTTTTTTTGGAAGAAGAAGCAGACCAACACCCAGTTCTGTCATCTGCAGTAGCTACACATTTTCCTACAAATAAAAAGGCACAGTCTATTCTGAGAAACCAACCAACATCAGTCAGAGGTTAACCAAAGCAGCAAAACCTGACAGGTACAAACTAGAGTAAGTCAAACATTAGGTGCAACCTGATTCTTATTCCAGACAATATTCTGATATGCAGAATTTAATTTTACCCTGCACTTTTATATAACTTTGATGGCCACAGTCAGTTTCACCTAAAAGTATTTGGCCCAGCTGAATCTAATTGAAAGGAAACATTTTAGAGCTTCTCATAATAAACTCTACCTTCCAAACAGTTTGTTGGCCCACCCATGTGGTCCGCTAGCCAAGTCATCCTTGTTTTAGCCCTTTAATCACACAGAGGATCCCTGGAGGACACGCTCCAATGAGCCCAGAGAAAACTGATGGGGAAGAGTGAGTCTGTCCTTAGCAGGCACAGGGCGGGGCCTTTCCAATGTCTGGACCACCTCCTGTGCTTCTAGATTTCATCATTTACCCTCATTTTCAGAGCTGCTTTGTAAAATCCATGGGAAACAGTCTGAAGCCACTGAAAAAGTACAAAAAAGAATCACCATAGATGTGTTCACAGTAGTTGTGAACTAGGTTCAATTCTTTAACATTTACTATGAGTTCTCTTCTTTAAATAGAAAGAAAATGGGTAAATCTAAGTATTTCCTAAGAGACGTAGGAAAAGAACATTCAACATTTATGAGAAGCAAAATCATTTTTCGAAGTTCAAGATGCATTATCTCATTATACACATAATAAAATGATTTTTTAAACAAATAATTTAATGATAATAAAACTAATAATTTAATCAGCGACTGACAAGTAAACCTATAGTTTAAAAAGCAAAATTGCTAATTAAAACTACAAAACAACTGGCTCGTGATTACTGGCAGGATACATGTGACTGGACTTTTTCTTTTTTTTTCTTTTTTTTTAAGTGGACATAGGTAGATATGGAAAGAAAGTGCAGAGAGAACAAATTAGGACAGAGTGCCACAAATTC
>NW_006431920.1:12701764-12708221 GCF_000325575.1 Pteropus alecto | reverse complement strand
GGAAAGAGGAAAGAGGATAATAACGGGGCACTGTGAACCCTGTACAAAATTTGGACTCCTATTCAATTTCAGAAACGTTTACAGAGGATAAGTTATGTTGAATGATGCAAAGATGAGGTAGAGAAATATGAGCTATAATGTAAAGTGGAACATGAGAAATAGAGAGTAACAAAACAGGAACAGATGAGACAGTGTTTAATTCTCCTGAACCAGGTAGCATTACGCCCGGCGAAAGAATCGAAGAGGTTTAATCAGGGAGAAGTAAGGAGTCCACAGAGAGGGAAGTATGAAAAAAGTTCTTGTTGAGAACGTTTTAATCAGTAACTATCACCATGTGACTAATATCTCAGGCTATAAAATAAAAAGAAGAAAAGCCCTGTTTAGTGAGCCTCAACGATAGACTTCAAATGTAAAACTGTGAGCTCTTCTCATTGTTCATATGTGTGGATTTGCACCAAACCACCCCATTTATATCAGCAGTTGCAAACGATGACCTTGTGGCCAAACATTTCCGGCCGGTAAGTATTATTTATCCTGCAGGGTGATTTCATAATTATATGTTTATGTTTTTGTCAATATTTAAATATTGGCACTATTGACACTTTTTAAATAACAGATTTCTAGCTTCTCTTGAAAAATTAGAAGATCTGGCAACATTGGGATCATTTGCTCATTTTGCCCCAATCGATACCAGCCTGTTTCATTTATCTCTGTTACCTGTCTCTATAGACGTTTTAGTCTGTGACCTCCTCATCTATACTTGTCACCAGCACCAGGCATTTTTCAGGACACCTGGGCAGAGACAGAGGAGGCCTAAAAATACACAAGATGACTGAATCTGTAACTTCTTTCTTACTAGCACTACCTTATTATAGCAATTTAAAAAATTCTAACGAAGTTATTTATTTGCCTTTTTGTTTTCCTACTAGAGCCAAATTCAACCAGGAAAAATAAAATACTAAACAAAAACGCAACTAAGGTATTAGCCATTATTTCCTTCCCAGCATTTAATATAACCAGTAAGTGATTAAATGAATCTTATAAGCCACAGACAATCCCACAATAACCAAGCACTGGACCAGAGGTCCAAAACACAACCCAGACCAACACCCATGGAAACTGATGAATCACCAGAATATAACCCATCTGCTTTGTGGAAACTAACTGATTCTGTTCCAGCTTACCTGACATATAATTTGACAACTGGAAAGGAAAATGTGGGTCTGTCAAAATGGCAAGATACTTCGGAACCAAAAAGGAAACTCCAGGATAAGTGTAAGGGTGGAACAAAATAAGCTATATATACTGAGTCAAATTTTACTCACTACAACATGGATATTTAGGGTGGGAGGGAGTTGGGGCAGGTGGAGAAAAGATAGCTTTCTTTAATTTCTATAGTGATCTATTGCTAGCAAGCTCGTAGTCCTGTTGATGATTCTTTCACTGGGCTTAATGCTACAGAAGAAATTCGTTTAAAAAATATAAAAAAATTTTTAAAAGCTCAGTCTCTTCTAATATACAGCAAATACATTTGCAATCCATTCAAAGTTTGAACACCATATTGGATCTGTTTCTCCCTCCTCGAGCAATCTTCCTTTCCCTTCTCCTTCTCAATATCGTACCTGGACGTGACACTGGTAAGAAGGCCTATGGTCACAGGGCTTTCTCCTGAATCACCTGGGAATAATATTGATGATTTCATACAAGGTAGCTGGTCTGATCTGGTCCTGGCTACTCTGCTATGCATTGCATCCTACAGTGTGGCCAATCTTACAAGTCCTTCTAGTTGTGAGATTGTTCTGTATCACGGTTCAATTCTGATGCTAACCACTAGAGCTAGTGTCAGACTCTACGGACTTAAGGACACAATCCGCAACAAGACTACCCTCATTTCAGATGCCAGTTCCAAGTTCAGGAATCCCCAGGCTACCACATGTGTCACCATTTGGCTACAATCTCAGGGGTTCCTCTGACCTCTACTTGGGTTTGATAACTTGCTAGAATGACTTACAGAAGTCAGAAAAGTGCTATACTTACAATTACAATTTTATTATAAAGAATACAAATCAAGACCAGCCAAATGAAGAGACATATAAGGAGAGTCCCAAATGCTTTTGTGTCCTTTCCACATAGAATCAGGGCATGTTATCCTCTTGGCAAGTCAGTGTGTTTGCCAATCAGGAAGTTCTACCAAGCTTCCATGTCCTGAGTTTTTATTGGGGTTTCATTATGTATGCATTATCCATTGAATCTTTGACCACATGACTGAACTCAACATCTAGCCCCCACTTTTCCCTATGCAGAGGTTGGGAGGTTAGGCTGATATCATGTAGTTTCAAGCCCCAACCTTCTAATCATGTGATTGATCTTTCTGGCATAGCCAGTCTCCATCCTGAGTCACCTCATTAGCATAAACTATCAGCATCTACCATGAATAATATACTTCTCTCACTTTGGAAATTCTAAGAGTTTAGATAGAGGTTTTATCCCAGGAACCAGGGATAAAGTCCAGGTAAGTTCTCTATCAAACAGCAGACAGGCACCAGTACTGAAATCCAAGTCACTGCCGTAACCTCCCATCTTAATGTCCCTGTATTGCATGGCTTTTCCATCTAGGCTCCGGACTTCTTCCAGTCCACCACTTCTCTCCACTTCCGTGCCAGCTCCCACCTGGCCATCTGAAACTGGTGGTTGCTTCTCTGCAAACACCCTGCTATGCATCAGACTCACCGAGGCTAGATTCAGGAACCTCCCTCAATTTGAAATGGAAACTTGGATCAACAAAAAAGAAGGAAGACTGTTAGCAATGGTAAACATGTGAGTAGATGCAAAATATTTGTTAATTTTTGTAGTTCCATCAAAAGATAAATGACTATGCAAAAAAATTTATTGTGGGTTTTATATTACATATAGAAGAAAAAAATGAATGAAAACAATAGTGAAACACTTAGAAAATGGAAGTATACTATTGAAAAGTTTTACATAAAGTGGTGTAATATTATTTAAAAATAGGCCACAAGTTATAGGTGAATACTGTAACATAGAGAGGTTAGTTATATGCTTTAAAATAAGAAGCAATGATTTTCAAACCAAGAGGAGACACCTGCATTAGATAATATGTAGAATTTTTCAAATTTTACTTATCCTACTCATCTTGAAATTTTACCTCCCTTCCTGCAACATCCACATCTACCCCGCTTCAAACTGTAACAAACTCCTGGGTTGGAATAGAAAAAGACCTTGAACCATTACAGATACTTTTCCCACTAAAACGGCCTGATTTTGATAGAAAGATATAATTTGTTTTCCTATGAAAAAATTCATTTTATAAAAGGAATCCATGAACATACTATGCAGTGAATGAACACCTCTGTTTTGGGGAATGGGATGGGGTGGGGTTGGGAGGGATTTCACTTTTATACTCTATATAGAACATGTCTCATATTTTCTTATATTTTTTGTTTTCAATGTTTAAACAAATAGAAAAAGTACTCTTGGTTAAAATATATCCCTCCTCTTGTTTGCAAGCAGGGATGTAATTTCAAGAGGGATGTAATTGGGGTCATGAGGGAGGAAAAGGTCACTGCATAGTCAGCGCCTGCGACGTGAGACCCAGGTCACCTTTATAACCCTAGGATAATATGTGGAGAACACAGTTCAGATGTGGACGCCATCCGAGACTGATGGGTTGACAGCGTCATGCTACCTGCTCCCTTCCCGACTCAGAGCTCCCATGGAACTCCTTTCTCTGAATGGTCTCAGCCCCTCCAAATTCTGCCGCACGATTTAGCACTCAATCGTACTCATACGATATCGGTTTATGTTCCAAGTTTGTCTTTTGGTTTGAGCATTTGGTTTCTCAGCACATTTCTCCATAGACACTGTATTATAAATTATGGTTAAGTCTTCAGAACTGCCCACAAAAGGCTCTTTAAAGTTAATGTATTTGAAGTATATACTACAAATGGTACCATATTAACTATGCTTAATCAGCATTTCTAACCCTGTTTATTTGGGGGAAATGCGTATCATTTTACACCTAGAGATGACAGGGTTGCCCTGGGAAAAACGAGAGTTGAGAGTAACATTGGGGGTGGGGAGGGGTAAAGAGGAGGCAGGGGCTGCATAGCAAGGACACCTGGAACTTCCTAATTCTATGGACATCAGAAAAAGCACCTGAGATGGACATTTGTTGCCCATAACCCATTCATCTTTTATCTGAAAATGACAGTTTGATTTTACTTTAAAGAACCACCCCTCCCCATCTCAGTGTATGTGGTTGAAGTGGGCTTACTTCCCTGTGACTGCAGGGTAGGTGCATGACCCAGGCAGTTCTGTCCACCATATACAACACAATCCTAAACACACTTGTGTCCTCCAGATGACCTAGCACAGTGCTGGGCACTAATGACACAGCCACGCCCAGGGAAAGAAGAAGAGGAAGCTGTCTGAGCAACAACTATGTGCTCGGCTTTCTACAAAGCTTTGAGTGTTATAAACCTTTCTCGCATAATAAGTGTTGCCAACTAGGGCAGTGGTTTTCCAGAAACCTGTTATGTTTTGGATATAAAATCCTACTTAATTTATTAATTTACAAATATTTGACTTCAGTTTTTTTTAATATGATTATGATGAAACAATATTTAATTTTCCTTAACTACTTTATGATGGTATAGAGCTTATTTATCACAAGAAATAACGAGAATGTCTGGCCTAGCTGATTCACAGATCAAAAACCCTGTCTTGAGAGTTTTTAATATTAAGAGATAAATTTTGTAATTGAATTTTGCAAAGCACATACAAATATTATTATGATTACTATTATCATTATTGTTATTATTGCTATCATTGTCATCTCTTTTTATCCATTCAAAAGAATAAGACATCTGAAAAAACAGATTTGGACTGATTAAAACCATATTCCATCTAAGCTATATAGACTTCTCTATATCTAAGATGAATGAATAAATTCAACTATATTACACACACACACATAAGCATAAACACATGCATACCACTTGCAAAGAAATTTAAGTATGATTTTTTTAATATAAACAAATCAAATGCTAATTTTCCTCCTAGGAAAGTTATAAATTTTATAAAACTTGGCAATAGAACTTCTTAATAGGTATTTGCATTTATGTTATTGGTTAATAGCTTTGCATTAACCCATAAAATCATTCATGTCTATTCTATACATTGTTGTTTGGGAGTTTTTGTTTATTTGTTTGTTTGTTTGTTTGTTTGGGTTTTAGAGGGGGTGGTTTGCTAAAATAATTTTTCTATTCTCTCAAATTGTTACCTGAGAACCACTTTTAAAAACTGGCTGGGATTCTCACAGCCTTGAGTTTGTCTGGCAAGAACCGCAGAGGCCAGCTATGAAAGCTTTATTTCCCTGGTACAAGTCTGTTCCTCATTATCTCAAATATATCTTTTCTTAGGAACTGGCAACCATGTTCTTTTAAATGTCATCCAGTCTGAGGCAATATAATGATTTTCCCCATCTGAGGGCCCAGTGACAGCCAGCAGCAGGAGAGGGAAGATAACCCAGTGACCCCGTGTCCCTGACTAGCACCCTGGGCATCCTGTGTCATTACCTGGGAGAGAAGGCAGAGACCATCTCCCTTCCCACAGAGCACACACTAGCAGATAAAAAACTCAGCCAGTGGCCTAAAGCCTTGCTTTCAATGAGGCTGCTTCCTAAGAAAACATATGTGGCTCCTGAGTGCCTGCAGAACGAGCATGGCCAAACCATGAATGCTTTCGAAACCAGACATCTTGCTTCCATTTCCATTTGTTTAAAAAGTAGATCACTGAATGAATAACAAAAAGTTCCAGGTCCAGCACTCTACAGAAAGAAATTTCTAAAAAAGGTAAAGAAATCTTGATATCATGTATTACACTAGAAAAGCACATTATAATACAGGACTAGGGTGATGCCCAGCAAAAGGCAGCCAGCCTAGAACAAAGCTCCAGGAGGGAAAGTCAACACGAAATAAATTCCATTCTTGAATTCAGCAGCAGCTCTGGCTATAATTGGGCTCAGCCCTCACCTCCAGGACAGGGAATGTCTTAGAAAGCACGTTTCTATTTATCTGATTTGGGAGTTGGGGCAGGTGGAGCAAAGATAGCTTTCTTTAATTTCTATAGTGATCTCTTGCTAGCAAGCCAACTCTAATTCCAGATCTGCTACTAATGAACCCAGAAGCCTTGAGCAGATCACTCCACCAGGCGCTGAGGACAGTATCTGACACACAGTGGACACTTGTGGTTTAATTTATGTCTACCTCTCTTGTTCCTAAGATTTCTTATCTGGAGAATTGTTTAATTAATGTAGTAAATAAAGTCTCCATGCTTACAGTGCAGGTATACCATTACATCATGCTTCCTGGTTTAAAAACAAATCATGACAATCTTATAAAAGATGGCATTGATATATATTATAAATATGTATATA
>NW_006431920.1:12657173-12701731 GCF_000325575.1 Pteropus alecto | reverse complement strand
TATATTTATATATTTATATATATATAATATATATATGACAAATACAAAAAATAAAACAATTAATTAGTTGCTGCTTCCTGATCCAAATATGTATAACATGGATATTTAGGGGGAAAAACATCTCACACCTGAAATTAGATTAAATGGTGTCTGAGTTTTCAAAGTAAAGCAGGAAGCCATAAGACACCTGCCAAAGGAGGTCCAAAGACACTGCCTGACCTGGAGAAGCAGTACCATCACCTCAGGACCTGTTAAAGGAGTCCCTGCCACAGCCCAAGAGAAGAAGTGACCTTAACAGTTGTTGATGTACAAATTTCAGCAACATCTGTACTCTGTGAATCTGCCACTCAACCATAACTGACTGGGCTGTGATAGATCCTTCATGAAGACCAGCCAATCTAAAACGGCTAGTAGCCTCTGCCCATGAGCTAAAGACAGAAATGGGCAATAAGCAGAGGAACCAGAAGAGTAAACGCAGCAAGGCCGATTCATGTTAATGACAAACACTAGAATAATCTCCTATGAACCATTGCTGTCAGGGCAGTGGGACAGCAGCCCTTTGAGCATCCTGATCACGGTAAGACTTGGATATTCCATGGTTTCTGGTCTCCCCATGAAGACTAGTTAGTCTATCTCTCCTGCTTACAAGAGGTCATATGGCTAGGATTCCTTATTTCCAGGTGTATTCTCTAATTCCTAAACCAGAGCCTTGCAAAGAGAGGAGCACAGTTAGAACAAGGACTCTCTCTAACAGTCTCTTTTTCTTCTAAGAATTTTTAAAATCTTGACTATTTTAACACCTGAGTAACTCTCCCACAGTGAATATCTCTGCCACTCTCATACACCTTTACCCTGGACTGCCTTTTCTTAATAGTCAACTGTTTCATTTGTCTATGTCTTGTCTTCCAAAACAATTATGAGGTTTCAAAGGAGAAAAAAACTCTGCATTTGGTATAAAGTTACCAGCCATCTTCAAGAGGCTTTGTGCTGAAGATTGCAGCTCATTAGCTCTTTGTTCAGTAGGTGAGGAAACATCCTCTTCCCCTAGAGCTAAAATGACCCAACCTTGCTATTGTTTCTTATCTTTTCTTTTTTCACTTATCTCTCTCAATAAGCCTACAACCACAAACCATTTGTACAATATGTCCCATATGTTTAGGGTAACAGAAAGCTTCCTGGTTCATCCAGAGGTATACTGACTCACCTCACACTTTTTATCTTTTTCAAATTTTATTATGCAATCTCTTTGAATATCTACATTTATTGTATAGATCTTAAATCTTAAAGCATCATCAGAGATACTATATTTGAGAATCTTGGTCCACCAATACCAATGGCTCTGTGGAATCTTTCAAAGTTTCTCAGGAAAGCAGAAGAAATGAAAGGAGCAGTGTGTGTGAGATTCTATGTCACACGGCCCTCCTTCAACATGGTGACCTATTTTTCGAATTGGGTGCAATAGATTGATTCTATAGCCCCAAGCAAAAATGGAAACTTGCTTGTATAGTGAGATTTGAGGCATTTGATTTAGCCTCAGGACTACAAATAGCCTCTCTACCTTTATATATTTTCTTCCCCCTTGGAATTGAGGTCTTTGTGTCAAGATTTTTAAAGACCAGTACTGTGGGATTAATCCTGGATGCTTCATTACACAGTGTTGTCTATTAGAACCTGTGTATCAGACTCAGAGAGTCCTGCAGCACAAATGAGACACATCAAAAAGGAAAGTTTTGATGGTCAGCTTGGGAGAAGAGATACACAAAGACTTTGGAAGTTCTTTCCTGAGAAAATCTGACCAGCATTCCCCAGTGGGGCAGACAAAGAACAGCCTAAGAATAAGGCAACATGGGATTGGGGTAGGGATAAGGGGAGAGGTTTCACACAATTGTCCCTACATGGGAGACAGAGGCCAATGAAGACATTCAACAGTCTCAAGCTTACTGAGTGTATCTTACCTTGATTTCTAGATAGAAAACAGCAGAGCCATTCTCCATTATAAGTTAATTATTTGTTTACAATATTCACTGCTTAATTCCACAACCAGTGTGTGTCGGGTGCTTCCCAGAAAAAAAAAAAAAAAAATTCCTCAGGAAGAACTTTGGACAGAAATAAAACACTCAAGATAGATAATACAAGGTTTATAAAATAATATAAGTTGCAGAAAAGTGCTAGAAATGGATCTGTATCTATTTTTCTCTTATAAACTCCTCTAACTATTTAGTAAAATGTGCTGTTGACAATCAATACTGAAAACCAATTGAAGATTAAGAAAAACTGAGTCTTGATTAAAGGAGATGTAGATACATATAGATAGATGCTTTATTAAGTTGATTTTTGTATGAGGCCATACATTGGCTATGAGTTAGATTTAGAGGTAAGTAATTTATCACATACCTATAAAGTGTTCTTCTGTCCTACTTAACCCAACTTCTTACTTCTGGTAAACTAGATGTTTGATTAGTCTTCTCTGAACTTGGAGGAGTGTTCGGAATGGATATGAGCTCCTCTAATCATTCCTACTTCCTGCCATAGACACTAGCATTGTCCAGGAATACACTGGCTGACCTTTCATGGCACTGTTTCTTGGCAGTTATCCTCAGTCTTCTCTTATTTTCATCTTTTTACTTTCCTTCCTATCCCAACTTTCCAACTTCCATCTCCATCTTCCCACACAGTAAAGTAATTCTCCTTGCATCTTTTTTCATAAAGATCTGTGTTACTCTTCTATTTTCACTCTTCTAATGTTTAACAGGTCAAGTGCAGCCAGCCTTATCAAAAACATAAGCCACATGTCAAAATGGTTTAACATGGTATCATATTCTGAACTGACCTT
This sequence comes from Pteropus alecto, assembly GCF_000325575.1. Taxonomy (NCBI): domain Eukaryota; kingdom Metazoa; phylum Chordata; class Mammalia; order Chiroptera; family Pteropodidae; genus Pteropus; species Pteropus alecto. Next base: position 12,698,898 of record NW_006431920.1, on the reverse strand, counting down.
AGCTTTGGCTCTGTAAACTTATCCTCAATGCCAAATGTCACATTTAATGTAGAAGCAATAGCTGTGCTGTTTAGATGTTCCTGACACCATCTAAATCCATTACTTCATTGAGATATTTTGCTCAATGTCTTCTTCCTTCTACGGGTGAATTTGTTGTGCCCAACATTGGCCATCCTTACTCCAGAGCTCAGACCAACTGTGATGACCCGGTCAACAACTCTGAGACTGAGTCCTCCTCCCTCTTGATTTATGAAGGTTTGGGCAATCTGTACCAGCAGGAAAATAAGGATGCATTAAAGAGAAAGGAGACTGGGGCAGATTTTACTCTTCACTTATACTAGATTGAACCAGAGGAAATTGCTGTTTGTGTAGGTTAAAAGTAGTTAAATGTCAACAATATTATATGGTTCAGCCCCATACATGAAACAATGCACTCACAGTTCAACAAAATAAGTCATAAACTCCACTATACACAATGATTATGAAAATAAAAGCTGTCTTAAAAGATCAGTGCACTGTTAATTATACATTAAATACCATATGCATGGAGATGCTCTTTAAGAGTTTATATGCTTGAGGGCTTACCCCTTGATGGCTTCTATTTATAAATACTGAAAAGAATAACAGATCCCCTGCTCCTCATCTGAGGAAGTGAAAGCACCACACCCAGGCCAGCAAGACTGATGGAAAAACATGTGAATGAAGGACACTTTTCTTATTTTGCTCCACAATCCAAAGGGCTGATTCAAGAGGGTGCTTCATTGCAATTGAATTCATGCAAACATGAACCACAGAGGGGGCACCACCCTCCCACAGGGTCTGGGAAGAGGAACTGGCCCAGAGAGACATGACTAATGCAAGCAAGGTCATCCAGGGGTCCACAGTCTAAACAAGTCATGAACCTCAACCCTACCAATGTCTGGCCTTTGCTTCACCAGTAGCTGTATTTCCTCTTTAAAAGACATGACCATGCAAAACACAACTAAAGACCTTCATTGCCCAGCCCACCTATTAAGGGAGTAACATGGGCTCCTTTCAGCAGATCTAAGCCCTTTAGAAATTCTGGCATTTGGTAAACAATATTACAACTCTCGTTTTTTTTGTTTGTTTGTTTTGCAAAGATCATCTCCTTTATACCCCTCTGAGTTTTAAATAAAAGAATCTCTCTTATGAAATAAAATAAACGTGCAAGCACATACATATGGTATATGGGCTGTATTTCAAGTATACAAATCAAGCAAAACTTAAGGCCCAAATATCTACACTGAATTAAGAGTATGGTTAAAAAGTCATTCCAATAAATCAAATTTTATTTAATACATCCAGGGAAAGCGCTACCATAAAGTTGTAACTTTACAGTATTATATCATTTTGGTCTCATTATTTCTAGACTTTTGCCCCCAAACATGGTTTTTACATCAAGATAATATTTAAGCCCCTTTTAAAAGAAATTCAGCTTAAAAGATGGGTGGGAGCTATATAGACACTATACATGCATATCTAAAAAATATACAAAAAAGCTTGTTCCCATAACTGTGATTCCATCCTCATGAGTTTTCAAAACCACTTACACAGCTTACTCTAAGTCCCTTGAAACATGAGAACAAATGGGAATTTATCGGTATACTAATCTAACCAAACATTTCACCTCTAAATAAGTAGAACAAAAGGATAGCATACTTAATTAAACTCACAGGCTCCCAAACCTCATTTCAGGCACCAGTTTACATATATTCATTTTTACCATACTTTGACTAGAACCTTTAATGAGAAGAACAATTTGCTAAAACTCCTCTACCTCTCCACACTCCACACTTCATTTCACTTACAAACATTTATCGAGCACTTAGAAGGTGGACAGCACAGGGCTAAATGCTGATGAAAACATAAAACTATAAGAAGCAATCATCAGCTTCCAAGAAACTAACATCCCACAGAGAGAGAAATCACAAAACCATTGTCAACCTGCCATAGTGTGCTCCTAGGGACAAACATATATAATAGTTTTTACATGAAAAACCAACTCCACAGCCAAATAGATTTGAGAACAGCAAGGTTGAACAAAATTAAATACTTTTATTTATTTATTTTTTGTGTGTGGAATCTCTCAGAAACTTGACCGGGCAAATATGAATTGGGAGGCTCTAATATGAATTGGGAGGCAGGATACTGTATTTCCTGTGCTACTTGATCATGAAACCATTCTTATGTGCATCATCTTCCAGCAGTCACACCTGGGGAAACACTGGGTTAAGTGATTAAGAGCTTACTGTCTGTTCTATTAATTTGGGAAGTTTAGAGAACAGAGACCAGGTGGAACATTGAACTTCCAGGGGAGACTGAATTCAAACTGAGTCCCGAGCTAAACTCTGAGAGAAGAATAGAATTTGGATAGGCATGGAAAAAGATGAGACAGAGATTTCCTATGAGAGAAAATATGAATGCACAAAAGTTTGGAACCAAGAAGGAGCATGGCACGTTTAGAAGTCAGCGAAGACAACAGTCTTTCTAGAGAGAAGGGCTCATGTTGAGGAATGGCAGCATAAAATATAGAGGTTGAAATTACTAATCTGGCATTAGATAGTTTTTCTAATTCTCCTAACAACTCTGAAAGATAGGCATTGCTGTGTCATTTTCCAGATAAGAAAACTGAGACTCGGATTAAGAAATTTACCGAGGTCTCATAACCAGCAACTAGCTAAGCTGGAATTACAACCCAAATTTGTCTGATTACAAAAATAGTGAAAATCTATGAAGAACTTTAAAAGTCAAAATAGGGGTGGGAGAGGGGTATTTTTATTTTAGAGACAGTAGAGGTTTCCCAGTACCCGAGTTGCTCAGAAGGAGATTGATATGAAACTGGTGTTTTAGGAAGATAAGCTCAACGACGGTTCTCAGGACAGATTAAAGGAGGAAGGAAACAGAATCTGGATGTCATATGGAGGTTGTTCCAGTGATTCCACATGAAGAGAGAAGCTGGATGAGCACGGAGGCAGGGAAAGCGAAATGGCAGGACCTGATGGCATGGGAGCGGAGCGTGGCCACTCAAAGCAAAGTGGGGCTAGGGACCCTTGGTGAGTGATTGAATTAGATGTTAAAGGAGAGGGGAGAATCCAGAAATGTTTTTTCCACTTCTTTCTTGACTCTCTCTTCACCCGCAAGTGAAGGTGTGAACGCCGAGCTATTGAAACAGCCGCTGAATAGAGCAGGGAAGAGCCAGCTAATCCTGGCATTTGACAGAGTTTCGTGATGCGCGGTGGGTCTGGGTTATCATGAAGGATCCACAGACACAGATACACATGTGTTTCCTCCGTCAACGACTATTAAAAACCACAACTTCTACTCTTCAGAAGTTCAGATCTTTGTTTTACAGGAGTTTCCTTATTCTCAGACTTGGTTGAGAACTTCTTGTTTAAAAGTCAAGAAGTGTCTAGGGTCTTGTCTTAAACTGAATGGCCTTGAACAAGTTCCTTCAACTTTTTCAGCTCTAGTCTCTCATCTTCAAAATGGAAAAGATGACTTAAAAAATTCATTCGAGGCAGTAAATTCTATAATTCTCATAATCTGCCCCAAATGACAAATCTTTCTCTAGAGTTAAATGTCTTTGGAATAAGCTATTTTATGGCCCTTCCTACCTCTCTTTTTAAGCAGCCTTATGCATATGTGAAAACCCTCACAGTCCTGAGACACAACTCCAGTCTTTATTTCAGGTTCCAGGCCTCTAAAGCCAGGCCCCATGGAGTGACTAGTGACAATTAGGTTGTGACAAACAGCTACATTTCCTTCTAACACAAAGGGAGCTTTGCAAAGTACTCCAGACATTTATTAGGTGAACCAGCCTTTACAGAGAAGTCACAGCATTTTGCTTCCATATGGATATGTGAGTGAACTGAATCCCAACAAACAGTCAATGCCTAAATCTCAATTATAATGTCTCTATCCCTTCTGTTTATTGGTTTAAAAAAAAAATCTGTCCATGGATAGGTAATGATCACACTAAAAGAAAAATAAGTTTTCCACAGAATGGTCAAATGAGCATTGGAAAGCTTTGGTCAGTTTACATAGATTTGTTTTTCTGAGTTCACCCTTTCCTCCCTGTAGGACTATGAGACAATGCTTTTTTGGTTGCCTACAAACAGAACTCTGTGAGAATCCCAATATGAAATCATTTCTACATCCAAAATCCTGCCAGCATTTCCAAACTCTTTCACCAATTTACACCTTCACAAGCCCTTCAAATAAAAGACGAAAACATCTGAAATCGAGAAAGCTGTAAAATGACTACAAAAGGTCAGAGACCTTGGCTGGGAATCCATAGGATATGCATGAAGTGAGTATTGTCAGAATTATCAAGCTGGATACATCACTCTTGCTGTTTCCTCGTGTGAGCCCAGCAAGGTGCTGCTTTACGTCAACTGCATGAGTCAACTCCCACGGGAGTCTGCTCAAATGGAAAACTATGCATGGACCACAGCGAGTACTGCTTCACATTGTGCTCTCTCTGGAAATGAGAATGGGACTATGGCCAGCATGGGGGGTGGGGTGCAGATGAAAGAGAGCCAACTGATTCAGAAGTAGTCAATAAGACAGGAGTCCATCCGTCAAAATGGAATGTATCGCTAGTGCTTTCTTTTGGAGTTGGCTAACGATGGAGCTGGAGGGATCCTGGTACCGATAATTAGTTTCACCCAGAAGAAGATCCCAAGACAATGATTTGAACGCAAGTAGTTAAGTGAAAGGAGACCCTCTAAGCACCAGAAGGAAAATAGGAAAGCAAACGAGGGAAAGAAAACAGTGTATGGTTCAGCTGCTGTGGGTATTCAGGCTTCATCCCTCTGAGTACGTCTAGGATCCGGAGTGGATTGTGTCTCAGAGTTGTTCCACTAAAGAGTGACTAAATGGGGCTATTCATCCTCCAAATCCCTTTCATCACTGATGAAGGCTACTCCAGGTGTGCTAACTCCCTGGAAATTCTTACCCGTCCACACTCAGGCCAAGAGAAAGCCCTCAAGCAGGGTCACAATGTTTGTAAAGGGACATTGCCAACCATATGCACTGAGAAGATAAAGGCCTCGGAGATGTGGGTGGGGCTAAAGTCAACTGAAGAAGTTGTGGGCAGAATTAAAAACCAATAGAGAATAGATGAATAAGTGGGACGCAGAGGAATTTTAAGAATATTTAAGGGTTGAATAAGTGGAAATACTCAACATGATTCTGTAATGCTGGATACATGTCATTATGCATTTGTCCAAACCCATGGAATGTGCAACACCAAGAGTGAGTCCTAATGTAAACTGTGGACTTTGGGTAATTATGATGTGTCAATGAGGTTCACCGAGGTAACACAAGTACCACTCTAGTGGGGGATGTTGATAGTGGGGGAAGCTATGTGTGTATATATAAGATATACTTGTACCTTCCTCTCAATTTTGCTATAAACCTAAAACCATTCTGAAATATATATAAAGTATAAAAAAAGACTAATAAAGTTGCAATTCCTTCAAATGTCATCCAGCTGTGATTGATATTATCTAATGGACTGGCAATCTTTTTAAAATGTGATGGATGGGGACAGCTTTACTGGGCATGGTTATTATGGTCCGTCCCCCTCAGCCACACTTGGATTACTGGACGGCCACATAAGTATCTTCCTGTGTCCAGGCCTGCCTGACTACTACCTCGCCTACACACATATGACCAGTTGGCCAATCACGTAAACACTGTATTAATAAAAATCATAAAGACATTCAGTTAAATGCTTAACTAAATGCAACACAACCCTTGTACTTTTCTAAGTCTTTTGGTAAAAAAATAAAAATAAAAAATGAATCTAAACAAGGCTCCTTTGTCACATCCTGCATCATAATTTTAATGTAATAAACTAATCAAAATATAAAATGATTTCCAAAATACATTAGTTAGAAAAAAGATACAAACAACAACAACAACAAAAATAAGGTATAGATCAGTGTATAACATATGCTGTCATTGTGTAAAAAGAAAGAAACTAGAGATCAAGAGATGGATAGATAGGCAGGTAGATATGTATAAATATATAGGGACATGCAAATATCCATGTCTAGACAGGATATCTCTGGAAGGATACACAAAAAACTAAATGCAATGATTGCCTCTGGGAAAGGAAAAGGAAAAATAAAGTGAGAGGGAGACTTTTCACTGTCATTGTACATTATTTGAATTTTTATTATGCGCATGCATTATTGTTTTGTTCAAATTGTGTGAGATAGACACTTACAATGGAAGGCAAATGAATAATAAAAAAACATGGTCCCAGTTTCAGCCAGACTTTCTCTTTTCTGCCCTCAAATGAGCAACATTTATTCCCCCAGTTTTTAGGCTGCTCCTCTGGTAAATGCTTTCCTCAACACTACTGTGTCTTCAAATCCTGTCCAGCTGGAGCGTCACTTACTCCAAGAAATTTCTCCCTCAATTCCAAGCCGACTTGACCACCCACCACCACCGCCACCAAATCCTACACGCTTTCTTTATTTCACAGCAAGCATATTGGATCTGAAAAATAGGATCAAGGCAGTCATTTGTGTTCCCTATGTCACACACCTGGGGGTGGAGGTGCTGAGTAGAACCTGGAATCACTCTCCCTAGCAAGTCTTGTAGGGCAGGCCTGGGAGCTGGAGAGCTGCTTCTGCAGTACAGCAGTTGTCTTACCAAGGGCAGCAATTGCCAGTCCCAGCAACCATCAGCTGAACCAGGGGATTATAGAAACACAATAAGCCTCTTGGTATCATCAAGCTGTCAGAAGCTAACTTTAGAAGGCATATACTGCACAGAGAGGGCTGGCACAGGAAAGGAGATAATCAAAACATGAAGAAACCTCTGGTCTATACAGGAAACAACCTGGTGACTCAGAGAAGAGGCCCAAAGCCCCACATTATTAGATTACAGAAAAGGAAAGGCTTTGGGGAGTATTTTCCAGTAACCGGAAGGCCTTCTGTCTTCTGTACACAGTAGAAGACATGGACATGCCCGTTTGGAGCATGAGACTGGGACAGGGATAAATGGCTCTGGAAGAAAAAGAGGAAGGCAGCTGAGGACTGAGGTGGGGGTGAGGGGCAGCTATGGGCCTCCAGATAGAAAAAAAGAGATGCCATCGATGTGGAAGGGGAGGAGGTAAAAGGAGACTGCAAAAGAGGCAAGAAGGATAAGAATTTGTAAGGAATTTGCTTAGCAGTATGTAAGATGGCAAAACCTTCAGAGAATTCTACTTTACTAATCAACATCTCTTGCTATAGACTGAATGTTTGTGTCCGCTCTACAAAATTCATATCTTAAATTCTAACATCCAATGTGATGATATTTGGAGATGGGGTCTTATAAGCCACCCAGTCTATAGTATTCCATTATAGCTGCCCAAACGAACTAAGACACTTCCTAATTCCTGCCCTGGTTGGCCTTCACTGTTTAGTCTTTTTCTTCACCTTTTCTATATTTCAGGTACCAGAGATTTTTTTAAAATTCAGGCTCTTGGGATCCCAAATCCTTTGGCCTTTGTTTCACTACTAGTGAACATACTTGTTTCTTTATACGCAAGCAAATCTCCAGGTCAAAGTGCCTCCCTAAAGATATATAATTATTTTCCCTCTTCAATGAGAAAATGCTGTTGTTTTCCCAGCTGTTTTTACAGATAAAACTGCAACAGACTTGAGAGAACTTCTAAGTCACAAGTCAAAATTTACTTCCATCAAGCTTTATACTATCTAAATATGTCTAATTGTCTCTCTTTGCTTTCAAAGTTTTCATTTTATCCAAATGAAGTAGATGGTGGCTATGAAACTGTTTCGTGCTCAATATAAAGTTTACTTCTGTCCAAGTCTTTACTTTTCTGGCCTTGGTACTGGGTTCACAGTTCCCTTATAAAGAAAGCTATCCAACTGTTTTTGGAAGAACAATGCATTTTGGCAATCTACCAGGATGATTCTATGTTAAAGTTATTGCAGCTTTTCATATTCAACTCTGTGCACATGATAAATTAAAGCTGAAAATTAAGTAGAAATGTTCCTGCCATGCCAAAGGCACCCAGTACGCTGTCACTATTGTGGAAATAAGATGCCCAATGCAGCTTTATTGAACACATAATGGCAACCAATTCAGCAATATCAAAATTCCTTTTGACTTTTCAGTCATTGTTTATATTTTAGAGAAATATCTATTGTTTACTAAAATTGAAGCTCAAAGCATGTTAGGTTAAAACAAGCGACTTTTGGAATCTAAACAAGAAAATTTTCTAGGGCAACTAAAAAATATAAAATCACTTCTTAATAATGTCCTTCTTCAGTCTGTCAGAGACATTCTGTATAATGTCTTCTTCCTTTGTGCTGTTAATTGAATAACTAAAGATCTGGGGCATTTTCTCAAGTAATAGAAATAAGAGAACTACAGCCTTGGGAAGCGGGGAGGGAGGGCAGTATAATTGTACATAAAAGCATAGCGTTTGGCTCAAAATAAACTGTCATTAGTGTTTATAGAATCTTGCATAATGACCAGAAGGTCCAAAAGAACAATATGAGAAATTGAGTTGAAAAATTAAGAAATAATCACTCCGAGTAATAACCTAACTGGGCATAATAGAATTCTCCTTTCCTGTTATTCTGGCTTTGAAAGCCTTTAAGAAGAAACAGAGCTCTATATTAATGCCTGAACCATCTGCAATCTCTTCTGGCCAGCAATGAGAGCTAGATGCAAGGCAGAGATAAACAGAGTGGCCAGTGAGATGCAATAATGTACTTAGTGATGGGAGATTGGGCCAAAATAGGATAAGGAAAAACACAGAGGGAGACAAAGACCTTTTATTATTATTATTATTATTTAAAACATACTCTGGAATCCACGGCCCAGTTGGATAAAGATACCTAGTTCTCACATAAAAAAGAAAAAAAACAAAATAAACAGAAATTCTGCATTTTCCATCAGTCCTTGATCCCAGACCAATCCCAAAGTAAGACCTAAAGAAGAATAAGTAAGGTGCCCAAATCTGGGTTGGGAATGGATAGATGAGTGGAAACTCGGAGCCCAAATCTTTTTTTCAGACACAGGAGAGGCCTAGATATCCCTAGAATATCTTTTGAGTCTTTCTTGTTCATAATAATAAAAGCAACAACAACAACAAAATACAACAATAACAGCACATACATTGAGCATATACTATGTGCCAGGCACCACAACAACCGCTTCACATGTAAATGCTTATTGAACCCTCACGATCACTAAGTGTAATAGAAACTAGGACCTCAATTAACAGACAAGAAAATTAAGATTCAGAGAGGTTAACTAATTTGCCTAAGTTTAAGTTTATATAGCTACTAAGTGGTAAAAGCAAGATTCAAACACAAGCTTTGGGATTCCAGAATATACTTTACTTGTAATGGGGGATGCCCCCTTCCCACTGTCCCAGATTGGGGTGCTTGGAGTTTCATTTGACCCCAAAATACATATAGAGAATCTTCTCCCCACGGGTAGACAGAAGTTCTTTTAGGTTTACAAGTATTCTGAGCATGGCTGGGAGATGTCCTCTGAGGACCCCTGACAACATGGCTTGAAGCAGGGCTGGTAGGGTAACCACTTGGCCTTTAGCTGGATGGTCAACAGGAAAGAGCACAGGTAAAGGCACGCAAAGTTCTCTCATGTATGAAGACTTTCTGGTCTTCATACATGAGAGAACTTTGGGGAGGGCTCGGCTTTAGCACATTTCTCAGGCGCTCACGCAGTGCCCCTCACAGCAGCATCTCTCCAGTTCCAGGGGTGTCAGCCTAGCAGCAGACCCGCTTTCGGACAACTTTCTTGAATCAGGCCTCAGGCTTTATTTAGGCAACAGGGTCCTCTGATCCTGTGCCTTCCCTGTTGGTCCTGGGCTCTCCTCCCAAATGTTCTTTGTCCCTTAAGACTAACTCCTGGTAGGATGCTTCATTAGGAAGAGTGCAAGATCCCACTAGCCTAGAGAAAAACCATTAGCAACCCCCAACCTAGAATATAGGTACAGCTTAGTGTTTAGAAACACAGCTTTCATTTCCAAGGAAGGGGTGGGGAGATTCCTAGAAGGGAAAAAAGAGAAAGAAATAAGGATTCATATTAAAAGCATAACCATTGGCTATCCTATCTCTCAGATACCCTGACATTAAACTGATGTAAGCAAAATGAGAGCAAAACCCCATATACCCAAAGTCTATGTGCATCTCTGTGCTCTCATAGCTCTCCTGGCTGCCTCCATCACAGCACTTCTTACACTGCCTTATGTGGGTCTGCTTCACATTAGACTCCACAGAGACTGAAGCAAGTGAATGAATGTGCAAATGGCAAGACATCACAATGAAAGAATAGCAACATTTTACTTAAACGTCTGACTTGTTGCACAGAGTTATTCCTTTAATTGCTATGCTGCACTTTAGTTGGAGTCCATGCCTTCCATGTGAACATTTAATAATCCATTCTCATTCATCCATATTGAACGAATTTTCTGAGTGCCTACCATTTGCAAGGCACTGTACTAGGCACCAGAAAACGAAGGGCAAGCAAAAGCATGACATGCTGAGGATACAATAACAAGATTTTCTCCTATCTTTTTCATAAGGCTGAAAGAGAAAAGGAGAAAAAAAAATACAGAAAGAAGTTAGATAATGAATAGTAGCTGCCAGAAAGAGGACTAGAGAGATGCTCAAGGGAGAAAGAAATATCTTTCAAAGAAGATTAGAAAAGAAAGACACTGCCAACAGACAAGGAAAGCCCAAGGAAAGACAGTCTAGAAGCAGAGAGTTATAAAACAGTTCCTTAGTAGTGAGAAAAACCAAGTTGGCCGACTCCTTCCTATATTGCTGAGGGCAAAGTAAGAGGGTGCCTGACTTGTCTGCATACTCTCTTAGAAAGTCCAGCTGTGCTCCGGACAGCAGAACGCCTGCCTCGGGAGCAGAGCTGAGCTTGGCAGACTGATTAATAAAACATGGACAGCTAGAAAATAAACACAAAGCCCAAGAATGTCTTGCTGTGTACTTTGTGGTCAGCAAAAATACTGCTGCTCTTTTAATATAAAGCTATCTTCCATACTTGCCGACTCATCTTCCTGAACTCCACAAATGTCATCCATTTTATAATGTTCTTCTAACAGGCTCTCTATCATTCTGTGGATACCTGATGTGAATTCTCTTTGAACAGGATGTTCGAAGATATTCAAAGAGATTCTTCATAGAAGACACAGATCTAAATAACTATTGCTCTTATCACATTCCACTTTTTTTTTAATGAGCTCTGCTTGATCCATGTACCTGTACACTCCCACTCATCCAAACCTACCTTTCAAGTTTCAAGCAAAATTGTCTCCTCAAATTTTCTACGCCTAACACTTAATTTAACAGGAATGAATGCCAACCGGATGGCCCTAATTATCAGAGAATCGTTTTTATCAAAATTCTCATGGCAAGATTCTGAGCTGGTAGAAAGGACAACAACCATGAAAGACACGAATGACCAAACATTCTAAGTATTTCAAAATGTTCCCTGGTGTCTAGGTGTGATGCTGGCATTGTATGGATTTCGAGTCTTAAGTCTAAATTAAGTCACCTGTCTATAAAAGAAGTCTCTGAAAATTCTTCCCAGAAAAAAATCACAAATGCAATGGCTACCTTGACTCTTAGATGGCTGAGTAACTTTTTATGAATTAATCAAGACCCAAGTGAAAAACCACTGATAGATGAATTGAAATTTTTGGCTTTTTTGCTTACTTACCAACCACGTGATTTGGGGTAATCTCCCTGGAAAAGTTAGACTAGGTTAGGATCTCTTGTGATATATTTTGGAAGACGGTCAATGATATATCAATTGGGAAATTTAACCTAAAATCTAGATTTTTGACTTAGATTTAAAAAATTAAAAACCTTAAACACGAAATTCCTCACGGCATTCATCAGCAAAAGATGTACCTTTGTAAGGTGGCCACAGTTCTTACCACAGAGAGCGTCCACGGCTGCCTAACAAACCACCCTAAACTTACTGGCGAAAAGCAACTGCCACTTTATTTTGCTCAAAAATTAATTCTGTGGGTCAGGAACTTGTACAGGGCATGTGGGGATGGCCCGTCTTTCCTCCACAAAGTCTAGGGCCTTATCTGGAAATGTTTCAAAGGGGTATGGGCTAGAATCATCTGGAGGCTTCTTCACACAGGGTTTCTAGAAAAATGAAGAAAAGTCAAGTACTCTCCCAAATGGAAACTTGAAAAACAGCTCAAAGGCAGTGAGTACCTATTTCCCCTACAGTGGGACTCGTCTCTGCCCTGTTGTCTGTTGTCTAGATGAGGAAACAGAAATAGTTCCATAGTTCACTCTAAGAATTATTTCTTAAGCTCTCCATTCTGCTGAACACATTGCCTCTTATAACATGTGCTCATTTTATGTGGAAATAATGTTCGGGAAAATAAATAAGCTCCTCTTTCACAGAAGAGTTATCCCAGAGTTGGTCTCCCAGCACTAGATTCTGAGCCTAAGAGAAATCACATTAAAATTTGTTCTAGAGTTTAATAAAGCTCCAAAATAAACCATTTGCTTCTGAGACACAAAATGCTTTGAGCTTAGAGGTCACAACAACGGAAAATGCAGGAATGGTTCTCAAGCTTCTGCTTCCCATCAGATATTACAATTCATTATCCCCACGGACATGTCAGCGTGTGCTCAGACCTCACACCACAGGATTCTCCTATGGGAGAGTTTCCCATATTGACTTAGTGAGCCAGCTTTCAGGTCATGCCAGATCCAGTAAGGCACAGCCCTGAGCGTGTGGACTCTGTCCCAGTAACTTTCCCTCCCAGCATGCAGCACGTGGGAGACCTCTAGCACCGATCTGCTGGGGAAGCCCTCTTCCTACATCTCCAAGACAAACAGATCCATTCTAGCATCCCCTAGCAGCCCAAAGGCTATCGGCTGGGATTGTGGATGGATTCTGTGAACTTAATACCTTGAAAGACCTTCAGAACTCCTTGGTCCTAAACCCCCTCCTCTATTCAACAACGCTTTGTAATAATCTGGACTCTGTAAACCCTAAGGCTGATGTCCGGAGCATTCCAACAAAACAGAATGACCTTAATATAAGGCAGTGTCTTGTTTTTGAAAGTAATAAGGAAACACAATTACAGATTTTCTAAAGCTTCCAATTTTCTCAAATTTTCCATTTGGATGGTATGCGTTAAGCCCATCCTTAGTGATCCCAGCTAGTCATTATCATTACTAACAACAAAATATAACAGATGTTTATTTGGATAATGATGCTGACTCAGTAGTCTAGAGGGAGCTGCAGTCAAAACTGTGCCTGTGATCTCTGCTGGTCTTAAATAGAGCAGCCCTGAGGTTTACTGGAGAAACTTCTAAAATTCACTAGCTCCATTTTAAGGTGATATTATGTCTGTGTGATTGTGTGTGTGTGTGTGTGTGTGTGCGCGTGTGTGTACAGGTACTCACTTGTAATTTGTGCCCTTAGAAGAAATGGAAAAAGCTGTACGAGCACGCAAGACTTATCTTGTGAGGCATTCTGTTTTGCTGCTTTTCTAGCAATACTTAAACGTGTCTTATTCTAAGAAAGTCAAAGTATCTTGCAGGAATTCCTTCAGCAGCACATGCAAGAGCCTAGCAAAGTGTGCATGGGGAGGTATTATTGTTTCCAGAATCAGTGTCCCACCGCAATCCCTAAAAGAGCTCTGAATGCTAACCAAGGAGTCTCACCACTTCAAAGCTCACAGATGCTTAAATTAGATTCGAAGGTGAAAGTTCAAGGAAGGAGGTTTCTTTGTTTCTAATTCTTGCCATCTGGTCTGAATCTGACTCCAGAGAGAAGTAGGCTGGCAGTTGACAGCTTAGAGCATGGCTGGTCTTTAAAATGCCACCCAAACCTCTTCTTTGTAATTAGTACCTGAATTTACATAATGTTTAGATTTTGTAACCTTGGGGCATTTACAGGCTTAGGTTTTGGTTTCCTTATGTAGATATTCGTGGTATTAGAGCAACGGCAGTCTAGTGTCTTCCTTAAATAATTAACTAGCTGAATAGCAGTTTATCCTCTGAAGGAGCCTCTGGGATCCCTGGATCATATTTTGATTTGCAGCAAAAAATTATTAGAGCTTTAATCTAAGACCCCCTGGAAGTTCTCAAAGCTCCAGAAATCACTGGCATGCAAGATTGCAATAGTCAAGAGTTTTTTCTGGTTACACTTAACTCCCTGTGTTCCCAACACTGAATTCTATGCCCAAAGTATAGTTTATGCCAACTGAAGTGTGTGCTAACTGGAAAGGTCCATTCCTACTAAAGATAACCAGGGAGTCTCAGCTGCATCATGCCTGGGCACCAGATGCCCACACCAAGACAAATGATCTGTGGGCTCTGTTTGCACTGCATGGCTTCCTATATATTATGTAACACCAGGACTTTGGTGTGCTTCTCAACCCACCTCTCAAAAAATACACATTGAGCACTTATTTTATATACGTCTCTTCTCATCCTCACAGAGATGTTATAAGGTAGGTGTCACCACCCTTTACAGATGAAGAAATTCCCCCAGGTCAGTTAGAAAGCATCGGTGTCAGGATTTGAACTCACGTCTGTCCAACTTCAGAGGATCTGCTCTTTTCACTAAGTATGCAGACTCCCAAAAACAGCAAGAAGAGGGCGGGGCAGCTCTCCCCTGCTCTAGAATGACTGCGCCAGCCTGGCGTTTGAAAGTACGAGCTGAGCCTCACGCTCATGGGGATCCCCCAGGAATCAGAGGAAGCAAAATGTATTTCCTTGACTCCACAGAGCTGTCCCTAGGCTGCCAAGGGACCAGAGGCAGCTCTGCCAAGTGGCTTAAATATACACAGCTCCAGGAAGAAATTTCCTTATTTAAAACTGCTGTTTTGAATTTCCATAGTTATGGCTTTGCCTAACTTCTACAACAGATGAATTTAAAGAATTCGTCTTGCAGGGCGTGGGAGCTGGGAGCAGAACTGCCTCCTCGAGATGGCTCGGCCTGGTTTGGTTGTTTTGTTTCTAGTCTTTTGTTTGTTGTTTTTCTGATTCTGAGGGATGCAAAACCATAGTGAGACTTAGTTGTCTTCCAAGGAACATTCTTGCCACAGATTTGAAACATCCGTACTGTAGTCGTGCTGTCTTCGGTGTCAGAAAGGGAGTCATTTAATTTTTCTTGGAGGTATTTCTACAGTTAATACCAGCCCATATGCCAACAGGAGGCACAAATAATTTGTTTTCTTCTGATTTTCTTCGAAGCAATTCACAATGTTATATACCGGCAGAGAGCTGTGAATAGGGGAAAGCGTGCTCCGCAAGAGTACTGAATGAATTAGTGGAGGCAAGTCAGACGGTCTGGCCATTCTAAAATTGAGAGCTCAGAGATGTTATTTGTAAGACTTTGGCCAATCAAAGCCTCTGGTGAGCTCAGTTAATTATACACATGAGCTCAGTTAATTTTCACCACAATGCTATAAAGTCATAGGATTCTTACTACATATGAGGAAGCGGACACTAAATGGGCTTAAGCAGCTTGCCCCTGTTCTCCCAGCTAGCATCAAGCGTTCCCAAGCAGCCACTCCTATTCTTCCTATCACTTGCTTCTACCCCAGGCAGTGAGTCACTGAACCCATTAAGAATGGTATTTGCTTTTTGGCTCACTGTCAGATTAACTACAGCACAGACTCAAGCAAGAGGTTCTCAGAGAAAAGTGTGATAACCCCAGAGTGGTCTGGAGACCTTGCTGACTCCGAGGTCATTTCTGAGCGACAGAGGCTCTCAGCGCTGTGCTGGCTTACACGTGCCCCCCTCAGTGCTAAGCAGACCCAGAGGAGATGGTGATTTATGTGAAGCGAAAGTCTTTTTTGATTTACCCCAAACTCTCCTGAAAGACAAAATGTGCTAATCAGTTCCCAGCCTCTCAAGACTTCCTGTTTTCTTTGGTGCTTTCACATCTGCTGCTCCCCTGCCTTGGGTAAAGTTTATATTCACTGACGAACAAAGCTGAAGAATTATGGATGAGACCACAACACTGTTCTTTTTCTCACAATCTAAAATAATTCCTAGGTAAGTCTCTTCCACAGCCTGTTTACAAGGATCAATGGTAAACAGACTCCCCTTTGAGTTGTGACTTTATGATCACTCACAGAGTATAGAAGTCCCAAGAGAATATCATGAACCATTCCTAAAGATTCATGACCAAAATGTCACATTCCCACAAGCAATCAATGACCCCTGCACTTTTTACCATTCTCAAACTCTGCTCTTTTCCAAAGAGAAATGATTCGCTTGTCAATGTGCCTTGAGACCCAGTCCGAGGTGAAACAGGTTGGCTTAATACCCTTTTCTTATGCTTATAAGAGCTATTTTTATAATTAAATTCAAATGTTGAATTATGAACAAGATATTAACAAATTATAATCAAGAGATGTAAAATGTTTCTTGGTGAAATTCCTTGTAGGAACCCTAATCTCAAATCTCCCAGAATCCATCCTTTGCTATACTATGTCTGGTCTTTTTGTGCCAAAATAGACATTTTTCCTAAACACTTCTCAGTTACTTTGGTAGAAAACATTGCAGTAAAACACAAAGCTATATTGAATGTCAATATTAGCATCAGAATTTGCAGAGCGTTAAACAAACAAACAGAAAGACTATATGGCTGGTACTCTTTACCAAAAGCTCATTTAGAATCTTTTTCTTGACTTCAATTTGTTCATCTGAAAATGAGAGAGGTGGAATGAATAAATGACATCTAAGATCTCTTTTAATTCTGATGATATAAATCTATAAATATATGGACTAAATATATAGCTTTAGCTTTCTAAATATAAAAAATATAGAGGTAAAGCTTCTCTAAAAGCTCTTAAAATTAATTTTAATGATTTAGAACGATTAATTTCATCATACCAATATAATTATAATAGAATTGGTATTTTTCCTTTTTGCTAAAAGATTAAGACAGTTTTATTGAAATGAATGTATAATTTCTTTCCTTTTCTTTCTTTCTCATTTTCTTTTTCTAGAAACATATCTGTTTGCCTAAAAAGTCAAATGCTCAAATGAGAATTGTTTTATCAATACAAGCTTTGCCATTGAAATTACTTTTCTACGTGCATTATGACTACAAAAAGGCAACTGAGGGAAGACCAGCTTACAAACATACATGCTGAAACCAAGACATCTCTCTGATTCGTGGGGATTGTGACTTGGGTATTGATTGAGCAGCAAATGATTTCAGAATGAGCACTCTTCCCCTTCATGTCAAATGTGGTTTGGCTTAACTCCAAACCACACAGGGAAAGTATAAGTCACCCGTACCACTGAGTTTGTGTTTACAAGAAAATCTCCAGCCTGCTTTCTGTGTCATCCAGTATATATCATCAACAATTTTACTATATCCCTTAGAACCCTATTTCAAATATTATTTTGATAACACACAGCTCACACATTAAGATCCCCTAGCTTATAATGCAAGAATGCATTTACCTCCAGCAAAACAAGGACAAGGAGGGGAATAGAACTGGTTGAAATTAGAAGTTCCTACAAGTTAGCTTGCTTAGTCAATAAGAGGTGATTTTCCCCACAAAGTTTGCTTTCTTTTGATGAAGACTGGGTGTACTTTTGTACTGGGTCAGTGTAGTCAGCAACACAAGGACAAGGCTGCAAGCCCAAATTAAGCTTAGCAAGTTAACAATATAATGGACAGCAACAAAGACTTGTCCAAACTTTAGACAGGCTCCTTTGAGCCTTTTCAACTAGGCCTTGTCCTTGGGCTTGATCTTTACCCTTCCTAGCCCAGTTTTAGCAAGAATCTAGCTAAGTCAACTTATCTGATCAAATTCCTCATCCTCTACCCTTGACATCTGATCACCCTGGCCTGCTCTCAACAAGATCCCCCTACCTCTGATGTCTCCTCTCAGCAATTTCTCATCCACTGACACCCACCTCTACCTCATTCTGATCACTGGCTACAAATACCCAGCCGTCTGCTGTATTCAGAGCTAAGCCCAATCTCTCTTTCTTAACGTGTATGGCAATAGTCCTGAATAAAGTCTTTCTTACCATTTTAACAAGTGTCAGAAAAATTTTTTTCCTTAACAATAGTCAGGCTATGTTGTGTGTGTTGTAAAACAAAGCATTTACAATCTTCCTCAAGTTTTATAGTTCAGTTTCTGCCACAGGTATTAAAATATGATCTGCTGCCTGAGACCTAAAGGCTCCAAACCCCTTATTGCAGTTTTGTTTAATCCTTTCTCCCTCTCCCCACCTTCCCCCACTTTCTGGAAAAAGAAAGCTGTGCCTTACTTAAAACTGCTATTAGCATGAAAACGGTCCAGAGGAGGGTACTGGATCCATGGGGAGAGGGGCAGCAGCTCTACTTTGGACCAAAAAAAAAGGCAAGTGGTGGGGTTCCTTTGCCAAGAGGGGACCCTCCTGCACCCGGTGAAAGGTAGCGTTGGCCAATGGGTGGGTTCTAGGGCAGAATCGCCAGATACCAGGATAAGGTTTTATGGGTCATAGAGAAAGGGGTTAACAGCATTCTTCTTGAGGCTTTAGAAGCAGAGAGTGGGTGGGGGGGAGCCCAAGGGTGAGGAAAGAGAGGGAAAAAAATAGTTAAGAAAAAAAGATAGAAGAGTAAAGAGGGGAAGGGAGAGCTTTGGGCCTCGGAGTAAATTCTGGCAGAACCCTAGCACATGCCTGCACCAAGCCAAGCTAATCTTATGACACTGTCGTTCCCTATCCTTTTCTGCAGCCAAGGGGCTGCTCTCCAAGCTCCTAGAAAAGAGAGCCTGAAGGCAGTGGTTTGCCTATTCGCCAGCTTGTACATATACAAATCAGCCTGAGTTGGTTATTCCAGCTTATTTTATGGGCTGTTACTCAGGCATTTTATTATCACCAGCAGTGGATTACTGTGTGATTTATGGCAGAATATTATTCTACTGTCACTAAGTGAAATTAGATCATTCACAAATTTTCTCTTTTCTCTGCCTTTTAAGTGCATTTAGTTGTTAGGTAATATCACATTTGACAGCTGATATGATCCACAAAACAAAGTCAGCTTTCCTTTGTTCGGTCTACACCTTAAACAGAAAGCTTCTTTCATACTAGTTTCCCAGAGCTCTACAAATTCTGCTGACATCTTTGCACCCACTGCCTTGGCTTAAAATGACATTGAATGTTGCCTCTGTCTTTCTTAATGCACTGAACATGTGATTCCTGATGAAAATGAGGGTGAGAACTGTGGACTCTGGTGATGACACATGTTGGGAGATGTGAGAACATAAGCAGATCGTTGTCATTCGGTCAGTGCCTTCTTTCTACTGTTCTCCGAAAGGATCTAGGCATCAGAGCATTGCAGATCACAGCTTTGCCATCCCCGTGCAGGGAAGCCCACTGGGCTGGGTGTTCCTGCGCTGTGTCTGCAGATCTCTCCACTCGGCCCGGCCCGTGCTGTTCCCTGGGAGGCTGTACTCTGCAGATCACATATCTCCAGCTCACTCGCCCTCTGGCTTTCATTAGGTTTGGCCAATGAGAGGCACTGGCAGGAGATCAGAGGGTGAGAGTAGTGAGTACTTCTGGAAGTGAATTTCCTCCCACTCTTGCCTCCTTCCTTTCTCTCCCCCAGGCTCAGTTGTGCAGTGGTTGTAATCCTTGACACAGGGCCACGGTTCCTCTCTTGTGGGACAGGAGAGCTCCAGCTCACACAAATACCTCAGAACCTCTCCCTGCTCTCCTGCAGACATGCAGGGAGTGCTGCCACTTCCTGCTGGTGCTGTTCCTTATGACCGTCCCTTGATAGTTGACTTAACCTTGCCTGCACTTTTTTTTTTTGGAGTATCTTTTTTAGATGATATTTTGTGGGCGCCATCTGTTTCCTACCGGGACTTGGAGCACTGCACACACCTCTTTACTCACTGTCAGGATTTTATACTTATCTCAACTTTCCAAAGCACAGCTCCAGTCTGAAATGTTTCTTTCACATGTAAGAGTATTTTCAGACTGCATTATAAAGAAGTGGCTATAGGTTCAACTCCCGGAATGGCCACCTGAGGAGCCCTGAGGAACTGTTCCCCAGTAAAACAATTATAACTGATGAAAAATATTTTCTTGAAAAACACTTAAAGTCTCTAGAAGCTATCCTAAGGACATATAGAACACGAAGAAACATTTATTCAAGAAAATCTACTAAATCTTGGTAAGAAGAGTGAGTCTATAGCACTGAGCCATGATCTGCTAGATTCCTCTCCTCTCCACTTCAGCTTGATGGAAGCTCCACTCTGAACGGATCTGCCTAACACATGACAGTCCCCTTTCCTCCACCTCCCAGTTAAGGGGTTAGGGCACCAGCCAACTTTAAGTTGGAAAGGCTAAATTCCTGGTAAATGTGGCTGAGAGGTTGTGTTTCCCATCTTTCACTCAGCCCTCACTCATAAGGGAGAAGATCTACACCTAATGTGGCAGGCCAATACTAGGGACTCAGTTATCATTTCCTCCAGTTCGCTCTCAGGATAGAAGCTCCACATCAGGAGAAGTAAGCCAAAAGACCGGAGGCTACCACTCCCTGCCCAGGATCCAAAGAATGACTCAGAGATTTTGAGCAAGGGGAGGGGTGATCCCTAAGAACAGAAAGCTCCAAAGCTCTCCACAAAAGAACTGATTTTATTGTAAACAGAGTGTGGGGAAGTTTAAGCCCAAAGGTGCTCTTAAAAACAATGGGCATGTTAGTGGTAAATAATGAAAGGATGGTGGTAGCTCTTACTAAGCTAACGGATAGGCCAGCTAGTTAACCAGAGAAAACCAGGGAAATAGCCAAGAAAAGAACTCCTGGGGTCAGAAGAAACCTCAAAGACTGGCCTCAAAAACTACTCCTACCTGAAGTATTGGATCAGACTGTGAAACAAGTTATATACCAGGCATTATCAAAAACAACAGAGAAATCGGTTGGCAGTTGGTGAAGCCTGGCATTTGGTAATATCAAATGAGGAAGACAGTTTATCGGTGCACTCATGGAAAGAGAAAGTCAAGAGTAAAATGGTAGATATAAATCCAATTATTGTATAATCATATTTGGATTAAATTACCAAATCAAAAGGCAGATATTGTCAGACTGGATGAAAAAACAGGATCTGACTATATGATGTCTACGAGAGACACACTTTAGATTCAAAGATACAAATAGGTTGAAAGTAAAAAGATAGAAAAGATATACAATGCAAGCAACTACCAAAACACAAGTGAAGTGGCTCTACTAATACCAGGCAAAATTAACTATATAACAAAACAAAACAAAAACAATGTTACTAGAGAAAGATATAACAATTATAGACATACATACACCTAACAATGGAAATTTCAAAAATACATGAAGCAAAAATTGACAGAACTGAAGAGAGAAATAGGCAGTTCTGCATTAATAGTTAGACTTCAACACTCCACTTTCAATAATGAATAGAACAACTATTTCTCCTTAAGACTCTAGGAAAAGAAGAGCAAACTAAACCAAAAGCATGTAGAAAGAAGGAAACAATAGGAATTAGAGCATAAACCAATGAAATAGAGAATTTTAAAAATGAAGAAAATCAACGAAATCAAAAGTTAATTTCTTGAAAAGAAAATTGACAAAATTTTAACTAGACCAACCAAACAAAAAATAAACTCAAATTACCAAACTTAAGAATAAAATAGGGGACGTTCTTACTGACCTTACAGAAATAAAAAAGATTATGAGAGAGTAAGATGAATAACTACCTGCCAGCTAATTAAATAATCTAAATGGACACATTTCTTCAGACTACAAAAACTAGATGGCTTAACTGGTAAACTCTACCAAAAGATGTAAATAAAAATAAATAGTATTCTTTACAAACTTTTCCAAAAATTAGAAGAGAGGATAACACTTCCTAACTCATTATATGAGGTTAAAATTATCCTGATACCAAAAGAAAGACATCATAGGGGGAAAAAAAAAAACTATAGGCCATTATCTCTTAAGAATATATACACAAAATCCTTAACAAAATACTAGCAAACCAAGTCCAGCAACATACAAAAGTATTGTACACAACAACCAACTGAAATTTATTTTAGAAATGCAAAATTGGTTTAAGATTTGAAAATCACTATAGTCATGCCACCCTGAATGTGCCCGATCTCATCTGATCTCGGAAGCTAAGCAGAGTCACGCCTGGTTAGTACTTGGATGGGAGACCACCTAGGAAGACCAGGTGCTGTAGCCATTAAAAAAAAAAATTTTGAAAATCAATTAATGGAATATATCATACCAATAAAGAACTAAAAATATGTGATTATCTCAATTGATACAGAAAAAGTATTTAACAAAATTCTTGCTGATTTCAGAAAACACTCAACCAAAAATAAATCTTCCTCAATCTAATAAAGAGCATCGATATCTCACAACTAATATTATACTTAATGGTGAAAGACTGAATATTTTCCTCCTAAGATCAGGAACAAGACAAGAATGCCCACAACTGCCATCTCTATTCAACACTGTACCGGAAGTTCTATTCAAGACAATTAGGCAAGAAAATGAAATAAAAGTCATCCATATTTAAAAAGAAAAGATAAAGCTATCTATTTACAGATGTCAAGATCTGTATATAGAAAACCCTAAGGAATTCACTAAAAACAAACAAACAAAAAGCTATTAGAACTAATAAATGAGTTTGACCAGGTTGCAGAACGTAAGATTATTATACAAAAGTCAATTGTATTTCTATACATATATAATAAACAATCTGAAAATAAAATTAAGGAAACAATTCCATTTACAATAGCATCAAAAAGAATAAAATACTTATTTAACAAAAGAAATGCAAACCTTTAACAAAATAAAATACATTTAATAAAAGAAATCAAACGAAAAACTACAAAAATTATTGAAAGAAATTAACAATGCCTAAATAAATAGAAAGATCCTATGTTCATGGATTGGAAGACTTACTATTGTTAAAATGGCAATACTCCTCAAATTGATCTACAGATTCACCACAATGTCTATCAAAATGACAGCCTGGTTCTTTGCAGAAATTGATAAATTGATCCAAAAATTCCAATAGAAATTCAAAGGAACTAGATGAGCCAAAAAGTTTTTTGAAAAAACAAAGGAGAAAGACTCACATTTCCTGATTTCAAATTTTCCTACAAAGCTTCAGTAATCAAGAAAGTGTGTCAAATATGTTGTGATAGAAAGAAATCTATGAATGGTTAACATACAATGCAATATATATATGACTTACTGTTAAATCATACACTTGAAACTTACTAGATTTCATTAACCAATGTCACCATAATAAACAAACAAACAAGCAAAAATAGACCAAGGCAGATTTTTAAAAAAGAAAAAAGAAAAATAGAAAATGTAGTACTAGCTTAAGGATAGATATAGAGATCAATGGAAAAGAATGAAAATCTAGAATTAAACACTTATATTCACGGTCAATTGATATTTGGCAAGGATGCCAAGACAATTCATTGGAGAAAGAATAATCTTTTCAACAAATGGTGCTAGAAGAACTGGATAGCCACATGCAAAAGAATAAAATTGCATCACTACTTCACACCATATTTAGCTTAAGATGGATCTAAAACCCAAATATAAGAGCTAAAACTATAAAACTCTTAAAGAAAATTTGAATTAGCTTTGGTTGCTTACTTATGACACCAAATGCAGAAGAAAAAATAGAAATATTGGAAATAATCACAAATAACTTTTGTATTGGTAAGAACACCATTTAGAAAGTTAACACAAGCAACAGAATGGGAGAAATATTGCAAATCATATATCTGAAGAGGTACTTGGATATAGAATAGACAGAGAACTGTTTTAATTCAATAACAAAAAGACAAATAACCCAATTAAAAATGAGCAAAGAATCTGAATAGTTCTCCAAAGTAGATATGCAAATGTCCAATAAACACATAAAATGATGCTTAATATAATTAGCCAACAGAGAACTGTAAATCAAACCCACAATAATATATCCCTTCACATTTACTAGCATGGTTATGATATATTTTTTTAAAAACAGATAATAAATATTGGTGAGAATGTAGAGAAATTGGAAGCCTAATACACTGTTTTGGGGAATGTAAAACGGTGCAGCCGCTATGGAAAGCAATTTGCCAGTTCCTCTTAGTTATCATGTGACTCAGCAATTCTATTCCTAGTACCCAAAAGAAATGAAAACATGTTTACATAAAACCACTTATGCACGAATATTCATAGCAGTATTATTCATAATATCCATAAAGTGAAAACAACCCAAACATCCATCAACTGATGAGTGGATAAATAAAACATGGAATATCCATACAAAGGCATATTAATAGCTCGTAAAAAGGAATGAAGTACTGATATATGCCATGGTACAACATAGATAGAACTTGAGAACATCATACTAAGTAAAAGAAGCCAGTCATATTGTATGATCCAGTTAGATAAAATGTCTGGAACAGGTAAATCTTTAGAAACAAAAAGTAGATAAGTAGTTGCCTAGAGCTGGAAAGAATTAGGAAAAGTGAGCAGCTATTGCTAATAGATATTAGCAATATAGATATTGCTAATAGATTTCTTTGCGGGAGAATTCAAATGTTGTAAAATTGATTGTGGTGACGGTTGTAGAATTCTGTGAATACACTAAAAATCATTGAACTGCACATTTTAAATGAGTGAATTGTACGGTATGTGAATTGTTTCTCAATAAAGCTGGGTTTGTTTGCTTGTTACGTAATTACTATCTTCTTCCTGACTACAGAAAGCACACCATTAACATAGAGTGACATGTCTCACCATTCACCTTCACACTCTTCACTCCACTCAGACCAAATTTCTGCTGCACAGGACATCCAGACAGGATAATGTAATGGCTGAGAGCCAGTTGCCTATGCTGGAATCCTGTCTTACTCACTTACCAGATGTGGGAAAGTTCCTTAACCTCTCAGTGCCTCAGTCCCCTTCATTGTAAAGTGAGGATAATCATTTCTAGCTTAAAGGGTTCTTAGGGGATTTAAAAATATAATACATATGAAGCTAATAGAACAGTGCCTAAGACATATTAAGTGCTTTATAAGTATTGTCTTACTATTAACTCATTTCCCTTTCCTAACACTACCCTGAATTCCCCCACCATGAGGACTGACCAGCCAGTCATCATATTCCATCCCCTTGTCTACAGTGCAGAAACAGGCATGTGAGTTAATCAGGCTATTCGGGAACGATGCTGTTGGGGAGCGGACTGGCAATAAAACAAGGCAACATTTAGCTCCCAGAGGTCTGGCCGGCATTAGATGACCACAAGGGAGAACCCACTGGAAGAGAGAAACACACAGGTAACAGTTTAAACATAAGTTCCTCCTGGAAACCTTTTCCCCACCATCACTACACACAGACAGGGTTAAGTGAGCCTCCTTCACAATCCCATAATGACCTCTAGACGTCCTAACTCTAAGGTTATACACATCCCAGGTCACCCAGGGTAATCTCAATTTAAACTTCTCAGCCCAACATAATTATTAAGAACTCCCTCTTTCACCCTCAAAAGAGTGCAAGTTTGGGTAATCGATTAGATAATCATCTTACCTGTCACAAAATTTATGTACTGTACATTGTTACTTGTTTAATTGCTTGTCTTCCCTGTTAGACACTAAGCCTTATAAAAGGCAGGGACTATGACCACATTGGCCACTGTTTAATTCCTAGCACCTAACACAGTGTCCGGCAGGAAGTAGGTGTTTAATAACTATATGCAGAATAAATGAACAAATGAATGAATAGAATGATTTTTTTAAAATGATCACACCTAGTATGAGCCCCCAAGGTTTTCTTTTTTTGAAATCATCACCCCTTAAAATTGTCCCCAGTATTTAGTTTTTAAGCTGATTTTGCAATGAATTAAAATATATTAGAAAGGCAAATATATGATAGGATGGTCCTATAATCTAGATTCCCTTCAAAACAACAATGTTTGCTTCTGTGGGAGCCCAGGGAAATATTTTAAATGGGAATATGTTATTCTCTTGCATTCAAACAGACAGAACACCTGAAAAGTTCAGGACACCAAATGAAGTAAAGGATTTTTTCTAGTTGAAATCTGCAACTCAAGGTAAAATTCCCAGATGCAGAAAAAGCCCTATCTATTGGAAAATAAAACGATAAAGTCTTAGAAACCTTTTGTAGCAAATTTAAGTTGAAAAAAGATTTTCTGTGTTCTCTACCTACTTTATTGGCCTTCATTTGACCTCTCTGTCATGCATCTCAACTTAGATTCAACACATAAAGATCTAACAGATCCATAAGCCATCTAATTTCCCCACACAGTGCCAGGATGTTTTTTTTTTTTCCATAGGTCTGAGAAATAATTTGCAAAGAAGTTGCAAGAAGTTTTCCATTTTCAAGAGCTGGAATGACAGTGCAAACTGCAGGAAAGGATAAGGACACATTTAGGGGATGATACTCTGCACAAATTCACTTCTCTACTTGACATAAGAGGATGAAAAGAGTAGTGCAATATACTCTTCAGAATATTTTTGGCATTCATTAGTCATATTAACAATGCCCAGAGGTAAATGTGCTCAAATCTAAAAGGTTTACTGTATATTCTAAATTTAAACTTAATCCAAGTTACTTTCATGCCCTGAGGCTGTGCAACCAATGTTCTGAATCCAAGGGAAAGCAATGAAAGGGATGGAAAATGTCCAATGAAGAGGTTAAATATATTTAGTAAAGGCGGTGAAACCACATGAATATTCATTAGGCCAATTCAAACCTTGATCCATCATTAAAACAAAAATATTTTTAATCTTTAGGAGAAAATAAAGTAGGGTGATCATTTTTTCACCTCGTTCCACTCGGCATTTCTTACCGCTGGTTCTTGGGATTTCAAGATTATAAAAGAAACTACACTTTCCATACTTTTTGATTAAACATCCCAAAGCAAGAAAAAAACCAGTGACTTAATGCATAGCTACATTACGTGAAGAGTCATTTTCTCCTCAAGTGCTTAGGGCTGGCTTTGTCATTTCCTTCCACGCACTGCAGCCACGGCCGGAAAAAGTATTGTGAGCTATGAATCTTTAGCCAGATGGAGAAGCCTTTTCTCAGTTTTGTCATTTTTGCTTCTCACTTAATGCTTTTCCTTCTTTTCCTGTTCTTTAATTTCCCTGTGCACCTTCTAAAGAAATTTATTTACCAAACTATTAACTAACTTCTTTTGCAATGCTATATGTTGAACTGAAAGAAAAAAAAAAAGGCAAGGGCGTGTGGAAAGAGCTGATGCTGAACTTCATGTGAAAGACCTTTAAGAGTTAGAATGACACCTGCAGAGTTTTGCCTCTCTCTTCTAAGCTAGATCAGAAACACTAATCAGCTATATGTTCAAGAAATTTGGACAATGGTGTATATGAAATTGTCTTTCTGATGTAATAAAAACCTAGATTAATCCTTTTTCATTTTATTACAGTTGACCCTTGAATGATGCAAGGGTTAGGGGTACTGAACTCTTGCAGTCAAAAATCCGTATATAACTTTTGACATCCCCAAAACTTAACTAATAGCTTACTGTTGACCAGAAGCCTTACCAAGAACATGAACAGTCAATTAACATATATTTTGTATATGTATTATATACCGTATTCTTACAAAAATATAAGCTAAAGAAAATGTATTAAGAAAATCATAAGAAAGAGAATATACATTTACGGTACTGTATTTATTGAAAAAAAATTGTAATAAAGGACCCATTTATTAAAAGTCAAAATAAGTGGAGCTGAGCAGTTCAATCCTATGTTGTTCAAGGGTTAAATGTACTTTCATTCTCAAAAGAAGAAATATTTTGTTTTGAAGATAGGTTGATGTGCCACATTATAAAAAATTTTATACATCAAAATCTGAACCAAGAAAACACCTCATTTAAGCACAGTTATTCACAATCCAAAAGGATTAATCTTTTCATGAAACAATTCATTGTTGGTTTCTTTTAAGTACAGTGGTAAAGTTTTTCAATATAATTAAAATTATCTGGTTATAGTTCAAGATTAACACACAAGTGCTTAGATGTTCACATCTTTAAACAGCAAATGCATTATTTTTCTAAGTAGATAGGTAATGAATCTCATTAGTTTTCTTCCTGTTCTACTGTCCACCACTGTATTATTACTAATTGATACTTTATATAAATTTTGCCCTGTTCAAAATATATATCTGAAATGTATTTTTATAATCATTTACTAATTTATTTTTAATGTCATCCATGCAACTAAATACTTATTAAACATTCACAATGTTTCAGGTTTTTATCCAGCACAGTCAAGGGCTAATACCACTTTATACCTCTCCTGTGCTCTGGGCAACCTGCTGATTCATCTAACTAAAACTCAAACTTCAGTTAAAACCCTTACTGATATCTTTAATAGAGTAGAAAAACTTGCCATGAATATGATGGCATACAAGAGTTTAACATATGGTAAAACCAATATCTTAAATTGGTAAGGAAAAGATAGACTTTTAAGTAAGTGGTATTGGCGTAACCAGATAACTCTATTTTAAAAAGAAAAACTGATCCATTTCTTACACCATAAAGTAGGATCAATTCCAAGCATATCAGAAACAATCAAATGAAACCATGCAACTATGGGATAAAAACATGAGTGAGCTGCTATATTATATGACGATGGGAAAATTTTTTATAACCATGACTCAAATTCCAGAAGCAAAAGAGAAGGGACTAACAAAATTGATTTAAAAAATTAAAGAAAAAAAATTAAAGAAAAAGAAAAAGCCTCATAGAGAATGTAAAAAGAAAATAAATGACAAACTAGGAAAAATATGTACAACTTATATCACAAAGGGTAAATATCCTTACTATATGATCATCTCTTAAAATATGAGAGGAAAAGACTAGCAACCTTATGTCTAAGAAGCAGTTCATTGGCAATTATAAATGACCTACAAAAAAACCAGCATTGCTAATAAAAGTAAAATTTCAAACTTCACTGAGATACCAGTTCTCATTTACCAGACTGGGAAAATCCCAAAAGTTTAACAATACACACTTTTGACAAGGCTGTGGGGAAATAGGCACTTTTGCTCATTGGTGAGAATGCAAAATTATACATCTCTTGGAGGGAAATTTGCTGATCTCTTCTGGAATGATGTTGCTAGATAGCGACCCAGCAATCCCATTTCTAGTAATCTAACCCAATGA
Organism: Pteropus alecto; assembly: GCF_000325575.1. Lineage (NCBI taxonomy): Eukaryota > Metazoa > Chordata > Mammalia > Chiroptera > Pteropodidae > Pteropus > Pteropus alecto. The sequence continues at coordinate 12,669,662 of NW_006431920.1, read as the reverse complement.
TACACTGGCAAAAATACAAAAAGATGCACGAAACTGTTCGTTGCAACTCGATTTGTAATAATAAAAGACCTGAAAGCAAATCAAATGTTTATAATAAAGGACTAAACTGAATAAACCAAGATACAGCCACAGAATGGAGTTCAAAGCAGCTGTAAAAAGAAATGAAAATTATCTCCATACTATTATGGAGAGATCTTCAGGTAAATTATTAAATAGAAAAGACAATGGTAAAAAGGTGGGATTATTAGGAAGGAGGAGGCATATATAAATACCTATAATGACTTGCTCATTAATGAAAAAGCAATGAGAGGATTAACGTAATTTTTTAATGGTTACCTATGAGGAGAGAACAAATTGTTTAGAGAAGACAAGACACAAAGTAAGAATTCTTTGAATATATCTTGATTTGTAGATTTGAGTTTGGCACATTATAAATATTTTACATAATTATAAAACATAATTAAACTTAAACGTAATCCTTAAAATTTGAGAGCAAAATTAATCAAATTAACAAAACTGCATATCAGATAGAAGGGAAAATCATACAGAGGAACTATTCCAAATGGCTCTGAAATGCTTAAACTGACAATCTATCCCAACTAGGACATGCCCTGAGGACAAAAATAACAGCAAACAAATCTTACACTGCTTTCAATGATCAAATCCTTGATGGTGATGGGAGATATGGTTATAATATGGGTTTGTTATTCATGTAGTGTGAGATTAAAGACCAACCCCAGAGCAGTGAGCAAACCTAGGTCCCACTTTGGGGTTTCTGTAAATCATTTTTAACTCAAAGGAATCACACTCCCTTGGGGAAATGGCTGGTTCCAAGTCTGAGAAAGGAAATACAGAGGATGAGCCTGGAGCATGCCGTTATTTAATAAAGCAAGAAAACTCTCAAAGGTTACGAGATTATTCAAAAGACTCAGAAGACACTGGTCAAAGGTGGACAGCTTTGAGGATACTGACAGCAATGAATTAAAACACATCAAATATGTTTATTTCATAATAATAATATAAAAACTTGAGAGGTCACCTTGGAAGGATGCTAACAAATCAACTAATGTTTTTGAAAACTGATTAAATCAAGGAGAGAATTAAGCCTTTATCGGGCCTCACCTATTCTAAGTGTACTGGGATAACAAAACACTGATAAGACTAATAAATGAAAATGGAATGACAGAATTTAAATATCATCATTTTGCAACCCTTAAAAAAATTGATAGATCTAGGTAATGATGATCTGTGGCTGCCGGTTTTACAAAAAGAAGACAACTTGACTTTAGATATCTCCTTGTAAAAGTGCACAGCACCACTTAAACTGTGTTCTTGTCAAAAACAAAGAAATCTGAATCTGATTAAGGAATCATATTAGTCAATATCTAGCTACTAATTTATAAGAATTACATGAATAGAGGAACATGTTAAACAGTCCTTCAGTGATACACTCAGGGAAATCCAGACTGTGGAGAATCTTGTGGGATAAATTACCCAGCTTTTTCAACAAATACATTACAAGAAAAAATAAAATAGAAATGAAGGGAGAATTTGTAGATTGAAAGAGACAAGAGATATATTAACCAACTATATTGCATAGCTTTATTTAGACCTAAATTTGAAAAAAAAAATCATTTAGAAAAATCTGAGATACTTAGGGAATTATGAATATAAATAAGATATGTGATTATACTGAGAAATTATTGTTATCTTTGATGTGACACCAGTGTTGTAGTTAGGCTTGAGAAGGGAGTTTTTAACTTTGAATAGTTACAGGTAAGATCATAGGAGATCTAGGATTTAACTGAAAAGAATTTGGGCTAAGAAGCTATTTGTTAGGGGTATAGCTGAAACTAACGGGGTTATTTGTTGATAACAATTGAAGTTGGATCATGAGTGCACAGAGTCTTTACGCTATTTTCTCTAATTTGCATGTATTTGGAAATTTTCATTGAAAAAAAATTCTTTAAGAAGAGTATATAAGGGTTTAAAGTGTCCAAAACAAGATACCATATTCTAGTTAACAGACAAACTTTATTTTTTTCTTTCTTTAGTTCAGAATTATTTCAAATGCTTTACATATACATTTGATTTTTCAGTAAGGGAAAAAATGGTTCAAAGAAGTTGGCCTAGGCTGATTATTAGGAGGGGAAATGGGTTAATGAGAGAATGATTAGAGTATGTTGAAAGAGAGCGATTGGTTGAAAGAGAGGAATTGGTTGAAAGGGAACTATGGGATAGTGTTTGATTCTGAGTAATGTAAAATCAGTCTTCACAAGGAGAAATGGACTCAGGATAGGCATGACCTACATGTTCCCTAGTGAGGAGACTGGGGCAGTCTGACCTTTCCACACGCCAGTAGTCTGGAGCCAGGATTCAGTCTGAAGGCTAGAGCAAGAATGACAAAGGCTATGTATCTGAGCCCTGAGTCGTAGAAGACACTCAAAGGGCCAGTGTTAGCCAACGTCTTCAGAGAGAACCTGAAGTCAGACCAGGAAAACTAACTTCAGTCTTTATGTCTCTAAGACAGAATCAGGACCCAAAATAGAAGCTGAAATTAAGGAGGGTTAGCCCAGAATTAAAAAAATGGTCCCTGGTGATTGCCTCAAATGGAATTTAAATATCCAGTTTCCCTTTACTGTCCAGCAGTCCCACGGCACGGGGAAGAGGCGTGGACCAGGTAGATTGATCCGGTGTTCTTGATATGTAATGTCTTGACCTAAGTCATGGGCTGGTGGGCTGCAAATGGCAACAGTCAAGATCAGTTTAAAGTGGACACATGGTTATCCTTCGGTTCTGATGCAGTGCCAGTCCATTTATCCCTTCAACAAGGATTTGCTAAGCACCTTCCATGTGCCACACAGCATGGTAGGTGTGCAGTGAGCCAACACTATGACTACATCAATATTAGACATGTATATAAAAATGGACAAAGACAGGAAGGAAACACAAAGTTGAACTTATTCTGTTAAAATGGTACAATTAGATATTATTTACTTTTTTTTTTTTCATTTCCTTTAACATTGTGATTAAAATAGTGTTCTTTGACTTGACAATAAATGTTCTTAACAATAGTTCTTGGCCAAAATGGCAAAGCTGCTGATAAACAAATTAGCACTAGAATTTAAGTGACTGATAAATGATTTTAGGGGTTGTTCCTCCCAGAATGTTGCTTAAATTGGAATGATAAATCTCTTCCAGAAGATTTCAGGAAGAAGAATAAAACTAGGAAAATCACTTTGGGGTAAGGCTTTTCCCCAAAACTCCTCATAATCTCTAGCAAAATACTCTCCAGTTTGGCAGGAAGTTAAAATATGCTTCACACACCCCCCCCCCACCCCAACACATCAAAAGATGGTAAGCATATTTCAATCAATAGTTACAGTAAGTTATTTGTTGAAAACAATGTAAAAATGGAAATTTTCCTTCAAAGGAAATGACCATAATGTTTTGGCTTTACTATTAATTTGATCCTTTTTGTAAAGAAAGCACATGAGCTATGAAATCACAGCTGGATACAGTAGACATTAAAACAACAAAGTATGAATAATTCGAACAATTGTCCAAATATATGATTCCTCTCTAGAAAATCCTGACTAAAAATAAATAAATGAAAATAATCTCATTAATTTTGCCGTTTCTCATCACAGTTCCTCTTTAAAGAATAAAATTTGTTATGCAATAAAACAAATATGCATATTTGAACCTTTAAACCTATTTTCAAAGTTCCCCGAAGATTCATTCTCTTGACACTGACTTATCTCCTGTAAGTAAATAATTCAACAATTTTAAAACATTCTTCATAGAGAAGCGTCTAAAAGATCTTATCTTACCCCAAAATATTAACTGAAAAGCAGCTCTGTGTCATCTTTTTGCTAAATATCATTACTAGGATCTTTTATTCACTCACCACCAAGACACATGAGCAAAAGCACAAACAAAACCGAACATAGTTTGGTAGAGAGATTCAAATAGTGTTCAGGCCTGAAAAATGTATTCCTGCCCACATGACCAGCCCATGAAATACATCCCATATCTGGGCATGTGATCACAGAAATGCCTAAGAGAAAGAAAAAAAAATCTTCCCCACCAACCTCCTAAAATGCCTGGAATTCTGACCATTGAAAACTACTTTAGCTTAAGCCATTGCTTCTCAGTTTTTCATCCAAGAATCCCTGATGGGAAAAGGGAGTGAGAACAAATCCTAGGGTTATCTGAAGACCAAGCCCAGAATAATTTCCCAAAAGTGAAACTTCTTGTTTTCTCATGCTTTATTTTTAAGATATGGGGAATTTTGATTTCCATTGTAATATATACCTCATTTGCTTTAACATGAAAATAATATAGATTTTCCCCCTCGAAAAAGAAAAAAAAAATCTTTAAGTAAATTTTCAAGGAAATCTTCAAGGAAAATGTATGTATCCTGAGAATTTTTTCCCTAAACACAGGACAGATTGGGAAGCCTGAATGGAGTTAAGGCATTAAAGATGCCAGTCAGATAAAATGAAATGGGTTCTTTGCAAGGGCATGCATATTTAGGATTGATTTTTATCAACAATTAACATGAATAGAATTCATGAACATAATAATCAGTGTGGCATGAAGGGGTTTATGAGACGAACTGGCCGGTCTTGTAACAAAGCCCTGAGGTAATGAAACTCAAACAGAGCAAGTTTACATGGCAAGTACAGGAAAGCCAGGTGGGAAAGCTGGACCACTACCGATGGGGGTGGTCTACATGCAAGGACAAAGGAGAAAGCTGTGCCAGTAAGAGATAGCAAGCCTGGAGTTCGAAGAGACAGACAAGAAGAGGAAGGTCTCTGCAAGAAGGATGGAGGACTCAGAGATAAACTTTTCCCACATCTTATGTTTATCAAGAGCACCCGGACCATATCGCCAGGAATGAAAACATAAACATCTGCTTAAAGCACAATCAGTGCAATGAATTGGAAAGTGGCTGGTGTAGGGTCCTTCTGATGGTTCCCTGGCCCATGCAGAATAAAGCAAGAGATAAAGAGAAACAGACTCCTCAGCCACAGTCACATTTTCTCCTCGCTGTTCCCACCAAACACCGATTTGCAAAAGAGATGATTTCCTAGGCAGCAAATATGCTACTTGTCAGGTAATCAGAACTAAATAAGGTAAAGTTAAAGAAAACAAACCATACAAGTGCTAATTTTTTAAAATAAAAAGAAACACAGAGTAGAGTTACCTGTGTCAAGCAATTATTTCCTAAACAAAGAGAAACTTGGATTCTAGAAAAGCACATCAATTGCAGATCAACTAGCCCGAAAGAGGGGGAAGGGACAATGCCTGGAATATAGGTCACAGAATGCCTCCCAAATATCTGAGATATGCACATTCCAAAGCACCACAAGAATGACATAAACAAGAAATCAATACTTAAAAACCTGAGATTACCCAGGATTTGTGTAAAATAGCTTGCTAACTCACTCTGGAAGGCTCGAGCTGTTTATCCTTCTACATATAGAAGGAAAAATGTGTCTGCTTGCTGCCCTCTCTCTTCCATCTCCCCAAGTATTCTCTATATTTAAGGAAAGTTTTTCTAGAAGAATAAGAGATTCTCTGACATTAGGAATACAGCTTACTTTTCATTCTGTCTTTTCAAAATTGAATCATAACCTCCTTGAACGCAGGAACCACCCTATTTCTCTATTTACTTCTTTTCTGTCTCCTCTGGTCAGCACTCGGGACAAGAGAATCCAAAAATTCCCAACCGGCTTTGCAACGATCATGTCCAGTGGGCTCAGAGGGTATCACAAAATCCTTAAAATACAGTTAATTTAAAGATTAATAAATATAATGAGCTCCACAATGGTATCAAAAGTAATTGCTTGCCATACAGCATTATTTTGTAGAAATATACAAAATGTCACGCACACAATTTTTTTTTAACTGACAGGTAAAACATTTGCCCCAAATAACTGCTTTGTCCTATTCCAAAAATGCTAGGAACCATCACAGTGGCCTCTGCTTGCTTAACTGTCCCCAAGGTAGAATATGTAACTTTTTCTGAAGTAGAATATGTAACTTTTTCTACATTCAACATCAGGACATAGGCTGCCACCCACAATCCAGCATACTCTCATAGAACACCTAAGCTGTTCTGGGAAGAACAGCCTGCAGTCTGAGCAATGTCTTCCATCACACCTTCATCCCTTCCCCTCAGAAGGACCTTGCAAGAGCTACTCCCTGGCTGTCCTCCCTCTTCCATAGCTCTCAGATGGGCTAAGGGTTAATTCCCGCATAGATCAACTTTCTCTCCCCTATATACACACATTAAAAAAAAAGAAAAAAGAAAAAAAGACTTTTTTTGTCTTCTTTAATTCTTGCCCAGATACCTCAGAAAACAAATACCTGGCTCTGTAGTGGATTCTGTGACTTCAGGACTAAGGACTAACCCTGCCCACCCACTCTGCCTCCCAAAAGACTAGGAGAGCTAGTGCCCATGAGTCTCTGTAGCTGTTCCTTTCCAAGGATTTCTCTCAGCTGGAGAGTCACCTTGTTCAAGATCACATTCCCTTCCTGGGAGTGGCCTGTATCCAGTGACAGTCAATGACTAGATGTAAATCTTGGCCTCTTGCCTTAAGATGGGACAACTCTGAAGGGCCTGTCGGCTCCATGGCATCAGCTGAGTCTTTTGTTGTGGCTGCATCTCAGCCCAACTACCCCTCCCCATCCTTCCTCACAGGGGCGCATCCAGAGCATGCTCCCCAATAAACTCATAAATGAATCTCTGTCTCAGGATCTGAGGAAACCCAATCTCACACACTCTCCCTCTTTTTTTTCCTGCATGTCTTCTTTGTAATTGAAAATGAACTTTATGGTGGCTGATTGGTGCTAGCAAAACATGGGTGTCAAAATATGGTTTTAAAGTAAAAACATTCTTTAACTTCTAAAGCCTCTAAATGTCCTGAGAATTTCCCCTCAGTAATTTCTACACGTCTCCAAATTTCTTCTGATCCTCATCTAATTAAAAAGGCCATTGGCAAAGCCATGCCATGAATATAAGAAACTATTTTTAATAATTTGGTTATTTTCAGTTATAATTAATGGATTGCAAACACAATCTTCATTTCTAAACTACAATACTTTTGATTCTTCTCCTGCTTTTTATTGTACATGTAAGTTATTTCATCAAGGTTTGAATGCAAATAGATTTCTATACTAGCCTTTTGTTCCTTTCTTTTATTATTTTTGATAGGAAAAAAAAAATATTTTCAAGTTCAAAACAACTGACTTTGAAATTGGCTGTTGGAACCCAACCCTGCCCATAAGTGAGAGCACACGGATCACTTCAAATGATTGGCTTCAGAAACAGAGAGAAACCTGACACCTTTTCAGGAACTGGAATCCACCTTCTGGCTTCTTCTGATGATGCAGCTGCCCAGTTGCCTGATTATAAAATAGCAGAAGAGTCCCAGCTGGGCTGCAGAAGTTTGATGTCCTTGACTTCAGATCATTGCTTGGATCACACCCACACTGACCATCTGATTAGGACAGCATGGCCACATGTGTAATGGGCAGTGATTCTTTCCTGCTTATGGGGCATGTGAGGTCACCTAACACATCGATCTAAAAACTTCTTCTCACCCCCTTTTTTTGGAGGTAAGGTAGGCCCGAACATTTTATTAGATATTTCAGTGATTTTTTTATTTTTTATCTCCAGTACTTTCTAAGGACCAGAATTATAAATGAACAAGTCCAGAGCTTACCATCCACATGAGAAAAATAACTGCAGTCAGAGACATAGCAGCTAGATTAAAAGGGATGAAGAAACTGGCGTATACCAATACTAACAAAGAGAAGGTGACTTTTCAATTACTGATAAAGAAGCTAGATTAATGAATAATCAAAGCTGTTTTCTTCATATATTCTAAAGGGTTAACAGCAGAACCAAAGCATCCAATAGAATCAGTAAATAATATGAAGACCTATTTGGCTACTCATGAAATCCTAGGAGCACTGGCTGGAAAATGGAAGCCACCCCAGGCAAAAGAGGGACATCGTGGCATGGCACCAAGGGGAGGCCTGTGACAGTCCCAGTTCTGGCATGCCCGGGGCTGGGAAAAAGTGCTCTGCATGAACAGACCCTCTCCAGCAGGAGGGAGGCAGACATTTCTCCTGGAGCTAAAGCCTAAACCCCAGACTGCTCCCCTTGTGGGTACAAGGGGAGGTCCTGGACAAGTCCTGTTTCCTGGCACAGGAGATGAAGTCATATTTCAAACCAGAATACCAGAGAGAGAGAGAGGTCAGGGTAAAGGCAGCTCTCGGCAGAGGAGCCGCATGAGCACATGAAGAGAAGCAACTGGCCAGGGCAGGAGGAAGGGTTCCATCGCTTCCTCTGGCACTTTCCACTTATTGTATGCATTGCTCTGCTCATAGGATAGTGTCTCTTAACCTTTTTTTCATTAGCAAACCCCTAACGTAAAAAAATAAAATAAAATAAAGTTAAATTTAAGCTCTAAGAGAAATTAAATACTAATGAATAAGATTTTGTTGAGTAAGGTTGAGTTTTAAAGGGCCACAACCATTTTAATATTTAAGATTTTTGCCCCCCCCCCCCCCCCAAAGAAAACAATTTCATCCCCTACGGGTGATATAGCTCATCAATAATGCATGTCTAATGTGTCCAAGGTACCAACATATCTGCTAAAAACATTTAATAAGTTTAAGTCGACTTTAGTAGAATTGACCAAATTTAATTGTTTTACAATATAAGATTAAAAAATTACCAAACATCTCTGGAAAGTTTCACAGAAATCATCTTCCTTGTGTTGTTTTGAGTCATCGCCATGGTTTTAAAAGTCCTATATTCATCTGAAACACATGATTTTCTACAATTTGTAAATAGTATTTATTATTTATACTGTGTGCTGCTGAATTGTGTTTGTGCACAAAAAGAAATCTGTTGAGCATATTCTCTCTTGAGAGACATCCATAAAATGAAGACTCTGGTGATGTAAGCTTTAATGTCTCAGCTTAAATTTTCTGTGATTCTGTCTTATACCACAATCACACATTGCCACAGTGACAAAATTATATAGAAAAATAGGTTGTTTCAGAAACTTATTGTAACACAAAGTAGGGTCACATAAAGACATTTCTCCTTTTGTCTTTAGCTGAAGATGGTATTTAAGCTGGAGTTCTAAGCCATCTGAGGGAGTTATTCATTTTTCTCTGGGTGTCTCCTATGTATACATGAGGTAGACATGTTAATAAACTTCTTGTTTGTTTTTCTCTTATTATATTATTTAATATAATATCAAAATATGCAGGGGCCTCAGCCAAGAACTCTGAAGAGTGCAAGGAAATTATTTTCCTTCCCCTACACTCATGAGTTCACACTCAGTTCTGTCCCATACCAGTTAGCATTAGACCATTATTTTCTTCCATCAGAGCTCATATTCCTTTTTTCATTCATTCAACATATATAGTTGAGGGCCTACTATGCACCTGGAGCACTGTTTTAAGCAGTGGAGATACAATGATGAAAGAGAAACAGTCTCATCAAGTTCTTCCCAGGCAAGGCAACAGAAAAAAAAAAACTGAAAAAAAGAAATAGCCTTTGTAGTGAGTTTTTTTTTAAACTGCACCTTTATTTCATTGTCTGTGTATTTGTGTTTAAGATCACTTTATCATGAAGCAGTGTTTTAATTAACATAGCCTAATGAAAAAAAAAAACAGAAGTTATGCTTATGAAATAAAAGATGCATTTATGCCAAATGAAAGAGAATGAGGTCAAGGCACAAAGTTTCTCCATACATATTTCAAATGAATAAATAGTGGAAGAATCGGGACCACCCCACTGCTTGCAACTATGTGGGTAAGCCGAATTCTAAAACCTGCATCATGGCAATCAAGAACAAATTCATACTCTGAGTAGCAATTTAGTTTCAACGAAACTTCATCTGTCACATCAAATAAATGCTATCGATGTGAGCTTTATTGGTTTAAGAGTTTTATTCTTAGTTCATAAATCTGTTTCAGTTTTATAATTAGAGTAATAAGCATCAATAATTTATACTTAGTTTTATATTTGCACATACATTCATAACATTGTCATTAAATTAATTTAAATTAATGATGACACTGAGGAAAACTATTCCTTGGGTTCATATAAGCTTTGGAAAGTGATTTATTTTATTAACTGTGGCTGTTCCTCGCAATGGCGTTATCATTCCAGCTCCTAGCGATGGAGCTACCCCTTTTTTCAATTGTTTACTTGATCCCAGAGTTGAAAGAAACAGTCCGTTTTTGTTATCTAGAAGCTTGAGGGGACACTCCTGGCCTTCAGTGTACAGGGACTGTAATTTCCTTCACATTTATCAGTGAAAGAAAATGGTCAGTTGAAAGTTGGCAAACATCTGAAAACAATAAAGCGGAAAGGAAAACCCAATTCAGTCTGTTGCCTTAGGGAATGGGGAAAAGGCTGTGTTTTCTGATAACACAGGGCAATGTGTGGAAGATACTAAAAGACTGCTGCCATACGCATAGGCATGGAGAGGAGCCATTTTTTACATTCTAGATCTAGATGATGATATTGAAATCTATACCTGGCCATCCTTCAATCTCCCTATCTCAAAAACACACATGAGGAAAGCAGTGTTTTGTTCTACATGGTTCCTAAATGCTTGTCTTCAGACCTGCAGTGGGCCATGGCAATTATCACCGGTCTTTGACAAACTGAGAAAAATAAGGTCATGTCCACTATGGTTTATAGAAGCATTTGGTGTAAGGTTACTAACTGTCCTTTCCCAGTAAGTGCTGTTCTTTAGTGGTCACCAGATGAGAGGAGGTTTGGGGGAATGGGTTAAAAAGGTGAAAGGGATTAAAAGTACAAATTGCCAGTTATTAAAATAGTCACAGGGATGTAAAGTACAGCATAGGGAATATAGTCTAAAACATTGTAGTAACTATATATGGTGGCAGATGGGTATTAGACATCAGTGTAATCACTTTGCAAAGTATATAAATGTCTAATCACTATGTTGCACGCCTGTTACTAATATAGTGTATATCAACTCTAATTGAAAAATATCAAAAAAAAGAACCAAAACAAACAACAAAAACAACTGCTCTTTGTTCTAAGATGTGACTTCTTGCTTTTTTATGGTTGAAACGTCCAGAGACAGTTATCTACACACAAGTTCAAAGCCAGCTTTCCCTCCAGATCAGGAATCAGACATATTTCAGAATTCTGGCCTTCCGGAAACACAAAGTAATGTGATATGTTACATTTTAACATTTTAAAATATAATAAATGTTTAAATACCCTTTCTTTTATAAAATTGTGTGGAGATATTATTTCTTATAATTTTAATTTCCTGCTTATTTGTACATATAAAAATTATAAACCTTATTTCAGTCCTAAGGATTGTTTGGATTTGCTTTTTTGGAGTTTTATTGGTTCATGAAATCTAAAAGTTCAAGAACCAATGAGTAGTGGCAAGAGCTTGTGACTTAGAGGTAGAGAGAATGGGATTTCAACCTGAGCTCCTCCACTGGCTACACCACCCTGAAAAAACTGCTTACTTTTTCAAAGCCACGAGCCCTCATATACAAAATAGAGATGATAGAGCATCTTTTTTTCATAGAGTCACTTGTAAAGATTAATGAAAAAAATATAAATCATCTGAAAACTTAATAAAAGTTATCATTATTTCTAACTATCAGCCTTTATTTTTCATACATTCAATATAAATTCAGTGGTCAAGATGTTTAATTAGGAAGACTCAAGATCCTTTAAAATCAGAAACAAAGCACAAGACCGTAATTTCTGACCTGACTGGTTACTTTATTTTTCTTGGACTAGACCAGATTCTATCTACACAAGAAAGAAAAAGAAATTAGTATACCTAAAAGCCTAAAGAAATTAGGCTTTTTTGGCTACAAGATTACAAACAACCAATTAAGCTGTTAGTTTTCAACTTAATATGACATCACTTCAGACAACAGCTCCCAACATCCTTTGAAGAGAACCCATTTAACCAGGCGTGTACATGCTGAGACAAAATAATACACATTTTTAAAAATAAATTTTCAACATAAAAATATCTTTAGAGAACCAAAGGAAACAGGAATTAGAATTTTTGCCCAAAACAATAAAAAATGCTTATTTAAAATCAGATGTATTTATGCAGTTAGAACTGAATGCATGAAGCTCGCTCATTTACAGGAATCTTTTGAAAACCCTATAAAGACATTGCTAACGGGTAAGTAATCTTCGCTGGTCTTATTTACCTAAGGGTTTTTATTTTATTTTTTTTAAAGATGAATAGGTCTAAACATAAGCTAACTTCTCTAAAAAATATACACATGTTAATAGATTGAAGTGGAGGAGACTATGTGTTCTTCCTTGCTTGAATAATGTTCAATGACTGTTTTTTAGCCATTGGGGAAATAGCTCAATTTTATTCTAAACAGACTCCAACTGAGAAAATAACACAAGACACTGTTTTGTTTATC
>NW_006431920.1:12641342-12657125 GCF_000325575.1 Pteropus alecto | reverse complement strand
TATGTCGAATTGCTCCCTAAATCAAAACATGGCATAGTACAAAGTAGAGTCTCGATGTGGCACATTTCTGACATGTTCTTCATAAATTTAAGTTTTTAATTCAGCAAGTTAATTCATGAATTAATTTTAATTCATCTAGGCTTAGCAAATAAGCCCCTTACCTGTTCACTGACTTTTTTTCTGAGCCGTGTTTTCCTTTCCCCTCACAACCTGCTGCGGCTTAGCAACTGATAAATGAGCCCTTGCTAGAACACCATTTGAACATTAAATAATGCCTGGGGAACTGTATTAGGTGAAAACCATGGGCTCTGCACAGAGAAGGCCAGAACAGTCACACAATCCCCCAGATAACTTCAAAGCAAGGGCAGTAGAGAGCAGAACTGTATGCACTAGCCCAGTCAACTTGGTTCTGCCTACTGAACCTATAGTGATGGTAACGTTTCCCTAATTCAACTCCAGGGAACTGTTTCCATCCGAAACACTCCCTAGGAATACATCCTGCAAACTTATATTAATCTAGAAAAAGAGATCCTTGCCTTGAAGCTTTTAACTTCTTTTCTTTGAAGGTAGTTAGCTGATTTTAGACAACTTTTTTTTTAATTGAGTAAATTTGACATGTAACACTGTTTAAAGTTTACAACATGTTACTTTGATACATTTATAGATTGTAATATGATTGTGAATATGGCAATGCTTATCACATTAGATAATTATAGTACAATATTGTTATCTATATGCATTATACTGTACATTAGATCTTTGTGGCTTATTTACTACTCATTTTAAGTTTGTACTTTTAAACACCATCACTCTTACCCCTCTTCCCACTATACTCTGGTAACCACCATTTTACACTATTTATAGGTTTCACTTTTTTAGATTCCACATACAGCACTTTTCTTTGTCTGACTTATCTTATTTAGCTTAATGTGCTCAAGGACTATCCATGTTGTTGCAAATGAGAGAATACCCTCCTTTCTGGTGGCTGAATAATATTTTATTATGCATACGTACCACATCTTTTTTATCCATTCATTCACTGATAGGCATTGATGGGCATTTGGGTTGTTTCCATATCTTGGCTATTTTAAATAATTCTGCGATAAACATGGGAGTGCAACTCTCTTGTTAAAAATCCTGTTTTCATACTCTTTAGGTACATAGCTAGAAGTGGAATTGCTGGGTCATATGGTAGATTTATTTTTAATTTTTCGAGGAAACTCTATGTTGTTTTCTATAGTGGTTAGACCAACAAACATTCCCATCAACAATGTGTAAATGTTTCCTATTCACCACACCTTGCCAGCACCAGGGTCTCTTGCCTTCTTCATAATAGCCATTCTAACAGGAGTTTGGTGATAACTCATTATGGTTTTGATTTGCATTTTCCCTGATGATTAGTGCGTTGAGCATCTTGTGTGTCTGTACAGCAAAAGGAACAATTAACAAAGTGAAAAAACAACCTACAGAGTGGAAGAAAATTTTTGCAAGTCATATTAATAAGGAGTTACTAATAAAGAATTATAACCAAAAAAAATCCAATTAAAAAAATAAGCAGAAGAACTAAATAGACATTTCTCTAAAGGGGACATCAGATATAATTTCTAAACTGAAGAGTTGAGATTATAATGCCTTTTTTCTTTTTCAACAATTTTAGGAACCTGATTTAGTTCTTGAAAATATGACAGAGATGTGGCAGAAAAATTATTTCACTCAGTATTTTCCATTTGCCAGGGGCCAAATTACTCCATGTGCATGTTTTCATTCACATAAGCACAGATAGTCACTTGTCCTTGGCACCCTAAGGAATGAGCCCTATGTATGCAGAGGGTTTCATTCTTAGAGATAATTCTTTTCCCACAGTTCAAATGGACTTAAAAGTTAAACTTTACAGTGGTAAGTTTCAAAAGGTAAAATAATCAAAATTCAGAGCAATTCCTTTCTTTACTCCCTTGAGAATGAAAGACAATAATAGTATATATCTATCTTGTAAAATTCCATGGATCAGTCTTTTTATATGTAGAGGGTAATAAATCACAAAATTATGTCAAACATTCACTTATTAAATTGCTTTCCTTTTATTCATTTTATTCCTTATTTTAATAACTACCAATTAAAATGCTATCTACTCAGTTTAGAAATCTATAGACTTTCAAGTGGTTTTCATTTGGGGAAAAAAAAATCAATACAGTACAGACACAAACCTCACTAGTGGCAGATAGTCAAAATAGCCAAAAGTAGATTCTATTGACATTATCCAAATTCTATCATCCTCCAAAAATGAACTTAAATCCTGACTTCTTGGAAATTTTCCCTAACTACCTAGTAAGATCTCCCACAGTTCTGAACTTCCAAGCAACTTAATATTTGTAATTAGTCACAAACAGTCTTGGAACATGACTATAGTATTGTCTTGAGTCCTCTTTATACTTTAAATGTCGTTTTACTTCTAATGTATCTACTTTGCTCCCTCACCTAGCTTATAAACAAACTACTTTCACCCAGGGACCATGAGTTCCATTTCTTCATATCTCCACTCTATGCAATCTTTTCATTCAAAAATACATTTTTACCATTACATGCCAGTCAGCGTGCTAGGTAAAGGGGATATAAAGACACCTTAATTCAGCCTTTGACTTCACAAGCTTACATTTTCATAGAGGAAGGAAAACACAGAAAAACAAACAACTAAATAAAATAACACGTCAAAGAATCTCAAAGGGAGATATATGTACAGTGAATGGTACAGAGCTGGAAGGGGCCAGCTCTATGGTAGGTTGTCTAAAAACACTTGTTGTTATAAACGGATAATTTACTTTAATATCGTATTATATATTTCTGTTTAATTTTGACTTCTACATTTCCCCCATTACTATGTATGATAGACATTTTCCTTCACTTGTTCCACAAATATTCATTGAGTAGGTAAATATCTCCCACTGTATTAATGTTGAGGATACAAGAAGAAACAAGATGCATATGATCTCTGCTCTCATGAAACATACATTTTGAGGGAGTTTAGATAAAATACAAATAAGCAAACAAAAAAATTATAAATTATAAGTGTTCTGAAGGCTATGCATGGAGAGTTGAAATAGAGTTCAGTAGTCAGCTTGGTAAGGAGTGTCCCTCTGAGGAGAAGCCAGCCCACAAAGAGTAGAGGGAAAAGTCTTCCGAGAGTAGGAGGAACACGTGCAAAGGCTCTGGGGCAAGAAAGAACCAAAGGAAACTGTACAAATGGGACATAATGTGTGAAAAGGCAAGTGGTCCAAATTAAGGATGGAAATGTAGGTAGGAGCTAGATCTTGCCAAGCTTTGTAGACCACAACAAAGATACTCACCTTTTGTACTAAGAATGGGAAACTAATGGAGATTATAGCAATAAAATGACATAGCCTTTTAAGAGGATTGCTAGATATGTTAACAGTGGTTGAAGGATCTTTAGATTAAAACCGTGATCTTGGAACCAGATCTATGTGCCTTAAAAAAATTCCTTACCTTTTCTTTTCTCTGCCTCAATTTTTTTATCAATGAAATGGGAATCATAAAAGTATGTGCCCCAAAGAGTTTTATGAGATCAAATAAGTTAATAAATATAAAAATCTTTAAACAGTGTTGGTACATAGTAATTGCTATATGACTGTTAGTAACTTATTTTTCAATTCCAGGGAGAAAAGATGGATTATTAAAAAGATAGAATAGGAAAAACTGAATAGCCATTTGTCAGAAAAAAAAAAGTAAGTTGGTTCTATTCTTTATACTTTACACCTAAATAAATTTCAGATGATTTAAAGATGAAACTGCAAAACATAAAATAATAAAAGTACTAAAGAAATAAGAGAATTTAAAAATTAGTTTTGAAGCCATTATTATGTAAGGGAAAACAAATGTTATAAAAATGCATTGTTAAATCTATAGAAAGACATTAAAATCAAAATTTTTGTTAGTGAAATTAGCACAGGCAAAATAAGAAGAACAAAAACTAGAAAAACTATTTGCCATTCATATCATAAAGGGTTAATTTTACTACTATAATAGAGCTCCCTCTCATTAATAAGTAAAAAAAAAAAAAAAAACCCTACAAAATAGAAAAATAGACAAAGGACAGTTCACTGAAAAATAAATACAAGTGTTCACCGCGAAACATGAAAATATGCTTACCCAAGTAATAATAAGAAAAACGTACATTAAAATCACAGATGATATTTTTCACCTACCAAATTGTTAAAAAATGTGTTTGCAGCTGTGTGGAAACAGGGGCACTAATACACAGCCGATGGCAATGTAAATTACTTCAACTGAATTGTTGATGTCTAAGAAATTTGTAAATACATATACTCTTTGACCAAAATTTCACTTCTGGGAAAAATATTCTGTAGATATCACCTCAATGATTGAAGTATTCTATACAGGTTATTTATCGTAGAATTGTTTAAATTAATTAAATATCAGAACAACATAAGTATCTCTCAATAAGGGGCTGGTTTAATACATCATGACACATGTATGCAGTAGAATATTATACAACCATAAAAAAATGACAAGATCTTTATGTACAGATATGAAACCATCTCCAAAATGAATTTGTAAGTGTATAAAGTAAGATGCAGAACAGTACATCATGTGATACCATCTGTGAAAAAAAAGAAGGAAAAATAATATAGAATTGTTCGTGCATGTGTAGACTATGTGAAGAAAGATTCGTAGAAATCTGGCAATATTGGTTGCCTCTGAACATGAAACCAGGATGACTGCAGGATAGAAATGGAAGACAGACTTTTCACTACATACCATTTTTCTTTTGCTTTTAGAATTGTTCTCTAAAAGAAATTATATTTAGAGATTATTTTATTAAAAATTATATATGTATGTATATGTATATGCGATATATAAAATACATGTATTACATATACATACTGCATATGTTTACATATGTGTGTATACATAAAAAAAGATCGTTCACTGCATGAGAAGAATGAATTGGAGGAAGACAAGAACCAAGGAGAAGTGGTCAGAAGTTGGAGTCATCCGAGTAAGACATAATGGTGGCCTGAACAGAGGTTGTGGCAGTAGAGATGGAAAAACATGAACAGACTTTATATGGGGACCTAGAGCAAGTTTTCTCCTAGAGCTGTCTCCCTATATCAACAAGTCGTCCAATGTTATCCAGATAAAGAGGCGAAAAGGGATCCATCTTAACACTGACCTTAATATTCGACGCCAGTACCCTTACTTTTAAGAATAGCTCTGATGCTTGCACTTGCAGTTCAGCTTTTGCATATGTGTAATCTGTACTGATCATTCACTTCATTATTGTTTGAAAACAAGTTTTCTTTTTATCTAAAGGATTAAAATAAACTATGATCATCATCTGTTAATTATATCCTCCTTTGATTAATTTTCTATATTGAATCTAGGGGGTTCTACTTTTGGTGATAAGAAGAAGGAAATCAAATGGATTATTTGGACAATCCACTGTTAGGATGTTTATTCTTTCTATGACAGGCTGGCTGGTGACAGAATAACGTACCTTCTTTAGAGTATTGGCCTCAAGACTGAATTCTGTTGTACAAAAAAAAAAAAAATTAACTCATTTTTTTACAAGGGAAAGGAGGAATGTTCCTTTCCTCTCATTTGCTCTGGTTTCAGAATCCTGGAACATTGCTGGGCAAGGCCTCGTTATCTGCAAAGGATGAATACAGAGTTGGAGGGGCAGGCCTGCCAGGATTCGGGCAGAGGGGAGGAGCTGGCAGGGATCTGGCCATAAGTCAGGCTCAGGGAAGCCTGTTAGCAGTTTGGGTGCCAACCACTTCATGTAGTTCAGGAGCTGGCTGGCTGGCTCCAGCATCAACAGCGAGAACTAGAAAAAACAAGGCAAGCTTCAATTCTCGGGCAGCTGAAATATGGGCAGATATCGCACAAGAACTGAAACACGAAATCCAAGATTTCAGAATGGGGGCATAAAGTTGAGGACAGAAGAATAACAGGGGAGGTTTATTGCTAAATCCTGAAGTACTGGGATGAAGTTTTTTAAATATCAGATTGATATTCTGCTCGAATACTCTGATTAATATATTGAAATAATACCATCTGGTTGCTAATTAGCTACTTCCTGCAGCCTCTCCTCCAACCTCAACCAACACTCGCATCTCCTCTTCCAACCAGATGCAAACACAATATATTTAATATTGCTCTTACTTTAATTTCTTCTGTTTAGGCCAGGATTGGTACTACACACACACAGCTAAACCTACAGTTAAAAGTGATGGGTCAGATGAGGCCAGTAATATCAGCTATAGGGACAGAAGAAATGAAATAGTTGAAATCCAAGCAAGAACTGATTTAAAAAATAAAAGTTTAGCTTCATGGTCCTCAAACACAAGTATGCAGCATAATTCCATGGGGAAGTTGCTAAAATATAGGCTCCCAGGCCTACCCCAGACTATGTGAATCAGAACTTCTGAGGGTGGAATCCAACATCTACAGCTTTAACAAGCTCCCTATGGGATCCTCATGCTCAGCAGAGCTTGGGAACTCTGATCTAACCTCTCTCTAAAGTAATATTAACCTTGTGTGGATTTCTTGAGAACTGCTGCCCACCAATCTCACCTTCGCCAGATTTGTTGCTGATGATCAGAACTGTCAAGAGCTGAGGGGAAACTGGGAAGGACTAGGGTAAAAATAAGTACAAAGATAACAGTTGAAATAGATAACAAATAAATGAATACTGAATTGAGAAAAGAATAAAGCAATATATCTACTAGGTAATTTTAATTCCTGTCTAAATTACTTCTAATACTGAACACAATCGTAGGTTTGGGTTTTTTTACAAAGCTAGGAAAAGATGAAATATTATCTTCATAATGTACTTTCCTTGAGTCCATGTGGCTATTTATTATTCAAGATAACATCATACAGAACAAATGAAAAGAGCTAATTATCTGTGAGAATCCTTCTGGAAAAAAAATCCATGTAAAGAAAAATCGTAAAAGATTTAGAGTTCATGAAGAATCCACTAAAATAATGTTCAGTGTAAAATTTATCATAAGGTTATAAAAGTTTATGACCATGTGTAATACTCAAAATAAATGGGAAAAAAATTAATGTAAGTGTACCCGCTTTCCTTCCTTTGGTAAGGGAGTCTGTATTTTGTTCCCATCATTCCCACCAATCCCTGCATGGTCAGTGGCCTCGTGACCTCTGCAGAGATCCCCTCCTCTCTCCATTGTCCTTCCTATCCTGTCTATCTACACATGCTGCTGTTTGGATGCTCCCTCAGGTCAAGCAGTGGCCGGGAGTGGAACAGTTATCAAGGGCTGAGATGCACAATACTAGAACTTGGTACTGGTAGAATAAATTTATCCAATAAAGGAAGTCGACTTTCAAATGCAGGGAAATCTCACTACAAACACCAAATCCAAAGGGTTACAGAGCAGCAGGTTTGTGATCAGACTCCTGTCCATGGGGACAGGAGAAAATTCAGGAATAAGAGGAAGGTCCTGAGAGAGCAGTTTTGCAGTGGGTAAGTGGTGGGTGAGATGAGCTAACTACGAGGTCGGTCTTCCTAAATCACAGCACTGACCATTTACTTTCCTGCTGGAAAACCTTCAATGGCTCTTCACTTCTCATCCTGTAAGGGCCCTTCGTGTTCTGGTGCCAACTTTCCTTTCTGGTCTTATCCTCCACTGTTCATTCATTCAAGCACAGAATAAAATGTGTGAAGTTCCTACTGCGTGTCAGATTCTCCCAAGTGCTGGAGTCAGAGACAAGAGAAAGTGTGACTGTTTCTATCTACTCAAAATTCATAACTAGAGGGCAGGCAGACCAGTCACTCGGATGTCTAATAGGCATCTCCAAATTACTTGTTCAAAAGTGATTTGATCTTCCCTCACAAACCTGTTCCTCCCACATCTTTCTCCTCTGCAGTGAATAGCAATGGTCTTTCTTCTATTTCTTTAGGTCAAAAGCCTTAAAGCCATCTTTAACATCTCTCTCTTTTTCTCACATCCCATATCAGCGAGTCTACCTGGCTCCACTTTCAAAATATATCCAGAACCAATCCCTTCTCACTAACTTCACTGCCATCACTGTAACCCAAACCATCATCCTCTCTTGCCTGGATTATTGTTCTAACCTCCAAATTATCTCCCTGCTTCTATCTCCTGCTCCTCTACAGTAAATTTTTAATACAGCAGGCAAAGCTATCCTTTATCTGTTAATATAAAGCAGGTCATATCCATAGCCCATCTGCCCCAAATCTTCCAATGGCTTTTCATCTCATTTGAAGTAAAAGCCGAAGACATTAGAGTGGATTCTAAGACCATGCATCCTCTGGCCTCATGGCTTCTCTCTTTGCATCTCGTACCACTTTTCCTCTAGCTTACTCTGCTCCCACGGGTATGTTTCTCCAGCACCCCACCACGTTCACCTCAGGACCTTTGCACTGGCTGTTCTCTGCCTGGAACAAGATAGCTTCACGGTTCACTCTTTCACCTCCTTTAGGTCTCTGTATAAATATCACCCTCTGAGAGACTTTCTACAATCACCTTATCCCAAATAACACCACCTCTCCAAGAAACCCCTACCTTCATCATTTAACTCTGCTTTATTTTTCAACATTGTACTTATTGCTATCTGATGCATACTTATTTGTATTATCTATTTATTCTCCATCTCTCCCACTTGAATATAAGTGCCAGGAATTCAGAGACATTGTCTACTTTCTTCACTGTTATATCTCCTGCACTTTGAATAGTGCCTAGCATGTAGTATGCTTAATAGATATTTTTTGAATTAACTATTGTGAATAAAAAACTGTTTTCCCTTTCTCTCCTTCCAAACCCTGGAATCGATAACATTGTACTCATCTTTACTCTCAGGTTAAATGCCATCTCTTCAAGAAGATTTATTTCACCCACCCTAGAAAATTTGGTTCCTCTGGTATATGCTCACTTTACGTCACTCACTGAATGAATACATAAGTGAAAGCAAATGAAATGGCTGTATGCCTCTATCTACCACTGTTTCATATTTATATTTACACACCCAATTTACTTTCAGAACATGAAGTTCAACTCCAATTCTAGCCTATTGTTGAATCTTCCCCTCAATCCATCCCAACCAATACTACCCAGCACTCCTCCAAGAATCCTCTACTTTTCCCCTCGCAGCCCCACAATTCCTCCACCTAACACAGCACTTTCCCATGAATATCCTAAATAAAATATAGTTAGTTTATTGTTCACTGTATTAGCTTGCTTATATACATTTTAGGATACTTCATATTGCACATAAGACAGACACTTAGTAACACTTTTGACCTCCAGCTCCTTTTCCAAAAACATAACATGCCGCAAGTTTAAGAATAGCTAATTAACCTTGAAAACCATTTCCCTAAAAGAATAACTCCTCAAAAAGAATAACTCCTCAACTAACCAAACAACATTAATACGTGCCCAATATTGGACTGTGTTATGGAGTAAGAGATAAAATCAATCCACATGAAACAATGGACATTGTAGTGGAAATCAGATGTTTTATTCTGCCCAGAATCCATTTTCCCCTCTGACTTTCCTTTGGAAAAACATACCTTTCATCTATTCTCAGTCCAGTGGAATTGAATCTACCTTCATTCCAGGAGTAGATAGTGATCCAAGCCTGGCCAATCATAGCATTCCAGCCATGACACAGTAATTGGTTTAAGAATAGGCACATGATCCAAGCCAAGCCAACGTGGGTCAATTCCAATAGAGTGTAGTGTGAATTTAACAGGTCCTGGAAAAGACTGTGTGGGTTCAAATCCCAGCTCCACCAATTACTAGATATGAATATAAGAACTTGCCAAATTATTGCTTCTCTGCTGACTCTGGCTCCTTCTGTAGAAAAATGGAGAAAATAATTTCTAGCCACGGAATTGTGAGACCGTTTAAAAATAAGTGTAAAGTGCTCAAAATCACGCCTGGTACATATTCAGCATTCAGCGAATACTAATCATTTCTATTTTAGGAACTCTTTGGAAAGAGAATCTCTCTGCTGGGGCCATCTTGCTAACACTTGGCAAGAGCCTGCTTGAAGTAAGTAAAACCAGAGAGCAGAGCTGAGAGATAAGGAGAGATGGAGCCTGGACACAGCAGTTGAGCCCATTCGTCCAAATGTCCCTGATGTCAGCTGATGACCTGACTTTTCTGTCCTGTGAGTCAATAAATTCTCTTTTTTTAAGGTAGGTTGAGTTGGGCTTTTATCTCTTTTTGAAAGAGTTCTCCCTAACTCAGACAGTAGTTCCAGGAGATGTATAATTAAGTGTGAAATGGGTATCACAGACCAGGAGAATGCAGAATAAGTCAAGTTCAATGTGGGCTATAGTAAATAGTGAGGAGAAGGAGGTCACTCACCTCAAATTCTGCCAGCTCCAGCAGCAGTGCCAGAAAATGTCTAGGGATATTTGAGATATCATTGTCTGGCAAGTTGAGATATCATTGCCCGAGAGCATTATATTGTTAATCAGAGAAAAGTCACCTTCTAGAAGAATAATGCCATTTCAGAGCTTTTCGGTAAAAATCTCTCCCCTCCCATTTCCAGGATCTAGAGCTCTATCCTTTGCTGTGACAGCTTCCAAAACAGCAAAAATGATGCTTTCAGACAGAGTGAAAAATGGCCTTTGGTTTTATATCTGATGATCACGTTAGCTGGATGTAGCTGGCATTTTCAGAAGAGACAACTTTAAAGCGATTCCTTTCAGAAAATTAGAAGGCACAGGATCCTTTCCCTTGTCCTGCAGTATCCATCCAGGGCCTCGTGCAACCCTAACCCTGACCAGGGAGCAGCCTCTGGGACTGTGCATGATCGTCCTCTAGTTTCCTAGGAGGAAATCCACTCAACACCTTTGTCAACCATTTCTTTAACAATTCAGCATTTTCACCTTTTTACCCTTTCCTTAAAGAAATCCAGCTATCTTCCATTTTTCTGTAAGGTGAAGATATAAGAGTCGTCTTTTCACAATGCAGGGAGCGGGTTACACAGAGCATGACAAAAGCATTTCACAGGCCTAGGTTTTGAAGTTGTTAAGAGGTTTTTCCCTTATCAAAGGGGTATTGGCAGGCCAAATACGAGAGCGTGAGCAAGCGTGTACGTGTGTGTGTGTGTGTGTGTGTGTGTGTGTGTGTGTGTGTGTGTGTGTCTGTGTGTCTGTGTGTGTGTGAGAGAGAGAGCACGAGCGTGCACAGAAGCCAGTCTCAATTCTCCTAAATTATTTCCATTTTTTTACATGGAACATTCAGCAAAGACATCTTCATTTAGAAATTTCATTACAATTTTATTACCTTAAAATTGCTCAACATATATCAACAACCATAAAGAAAATATTGGAAATGGAAATGTCCACTGCATCACTCTTAAGGTCAGTATCTGTTGCCAAATTCCTCCTTGCTTCATTAAGGCTGTAATGCTTAGCGTTCAGCTTTGCTAAACCAAAAAAAAAGAAAAAAGGAGAAAAAAAAAAAAACTATCGAGAACTCTAAAAATATTTTGGGAAATGCCTTCTAAGAAGACAATGTAAAGACATAGATGAGAATATCAGTGGTCACTAGGATTTCACTGTTTATTCTTATCTATATCTTTTGAAAAGCAGGCTACAAACAAATTCACATGCTCAATTCTCTACCACTGATACAAACAGCGTTAATGTTGGAATTCACCATCACGGAAGGCTCTAATGTCATTGTTCAGTCATGGATATCATTGAATTGTCAATAGCTTATTTCTAGCATTAGTGCCAAGAATAAAGGCCCCGATCTACTCCTCAGCTTTCCACTAGAATTGGCTCCCTTCTTCTCATACACACCTTTCTTATGACGGCTACAGCTCTAAATGCAGAATAAATTTTCTCAGTTTCTTGCTGAGTATGGAATAAATTGGAAGGGAGCAAGATTGAAGGAGAGTCTGGTAAGAGGCCTTTGACATTCGTAGGCCATCACAGGCTTGGAGCCATAATGCCACACTGTGGCTGCCTGTGACATTCACTTGGAAGGATGCTCTGCCCGAAACGAAGCAGTTCTTGCCTGTAAATGTGATGCTTTGGGCTCAGAAAGCCAAGGCTAACTGCCTGACCTTTCCTAGACCTGGGACTGAGAGTATTTATAGTTTATTATAAATCCATCCAATGCCATAGAAACTAGAATATATTATGAATATAGAGGCATGATTAGGCAAGATTTGAAGGAAAAGAAACAAACCCTTTCTCACCAGATATAACTAGTTTATTACTGCTAAATTAAGCCAAAAATAAAACCCCTCTGCTTTCACCCCAAATCCTGAACAGATGCTTTCAATATCCTTCCTCATTGCAGTTTTGAGGCCATTTGAGGTTGCTAGCTCCCTTCACTTGATGCTGGCTCAGTATATCTCAACCCCAGAAAATCCAATGCCCCCTCCTTTAACAAATATATCTCCTTGTTATTGTCCAGAAGTAAAATATGTAGATACTAGACCCTACCTACCAACAAAAATTTTAAATAAATAAATACAATGCCCAAACTGAAATATCAAGGAGAAACACAGGGAACGTCACTTAGAATATACGAGCTCAGCTGCACTATAGGACATCTGCTGTCATCGGGCCTTGCCTCCCACCTCAGAATCTCTGAGTGCTACTGACACCTCAGATCCTGAGAGCACTGGGAATGCATCTGGCATGGTGCATTTCTCTTCATCATTATAAAGCAAAGTGCAATACTCATTGCTTACGCAGTAAGTAATTGTATCCATGGAAAATTCAGTGTATATGAAAGCTATACAGAAAACTCTTTGCCTTTATATGTAAAATAGAGTTAGGTTTTAGACTCTGATCATTACCAAGAGGTTTTTCACCTACATATAAGTTTGGCAGAAAGTTCAAAGTTGTACAGGACAGGGGACAGCTGCTTGTTGCACAGGATGAGCCCCTGCATAGCAGGACATGTAGTACCATTGTTATCAACCAATCATTGTAACACCTAATCCCTCCCTTGCCTGGACAATGTTCCGAAATGCCATCCAGGACCACCTCCCGTTGAGGACGCTATGCTGGTGTCTGCTCAGTTCTCAAACCAACTCATCTCAACTTAAGAATAATGGATGTCTTTATTTCTATAGTAGGCAGAAATTTAAAATTCTATTCTAATTCTTTCATTTAAAAAAAAAAAGAAAGAAAGAAAAAACCTCTCAGAATTGTTAAGTGATGTCCTAGCTACATGGGGCACTTCCATAGCTGGAACCCAAGTCTCCTAAGTCTCTTCTGAATCCTGTGTTCTTTCCTGAGTTCAATATCAAATCTGACAATCAATATTCCTCCAAAGAATCACTTTAAACAATGGCATCTTATTTCACTAAGTTTTCAGATGGCATAGCAATATCACCTGCTACTGCTCTTTCCTCAAACACCACCTCTGTCTAGAGAATTAATGTCCCAATGACCATGAATAACACTCTACATGTAAAAAGCCAGTGAAGCACCTGGCACAGCAGCATCCAACAACTTCCTTTTGAATCCCTCGGTTCGGGACACAGGGTGGCATTGAAGCTTTAGAACCATTCAGAAGTTCTTTTGGATCTCTCCAAGACCTTCCCCCTGCGTGACTTTTGGCAGTCTTCAAAACAATCCCATGAGATTGGTAAATTATCCCCTTCACAAGTAAGGAAACAAGGCCATGAGAGATGAAGGAGTTTGCCCAAGGCCACATAGTAAGTGAAAGTGTATGTGTATGTGTGTGTGTGCGTGTGTGTGTATGTATGTATGTGTGTATGTATATGTGTGTGTGTGTGTATGTGTATATGTGTGTGTGTTTAAAAAATAGTATGTATGTTTATGCTGTAAATTCTTTCTTAGTTGTAAACTTCTACCTCCATTTTCCTCACACACACACACACACACACACATATATATATTCCACTATTCTAGGCTTCTCACTCTCAAAAAATATAAGATCCCTTTCCTGCATTTTTTTTTTTCCTACATGAATTGGTATTCTGTTTGTTCTTTTTCATTTTAGGTCAAACAAAAAAAAAAAAGAGGGGGAAAATATTAGCACTTCTGCATGTCTACCAGGTAAAAAAAGTATTTTTAATCAGTAAAAGTGCCCTTTGTTCAAGGTGCTTTGTCTGTGCTATTGAATAATGTGGCTATCGTATTGTTTAAGAAGACAACTCTAAATAATTTAAACCAAACTAACAAAAAAGAAGTATTGCAAGCATGTTATGATATCTCTGAAATTTAACTGGGCCAACCAAACCTGAGAGATCTGGAACGAAGAGAACCAGGGACCTTACCAGCTGTGGTCCTTTTTCTTGTGGCCCTAGGGTTGCTGTGGTATGATGCCAGCTCTCAACCACTCCTGCTTTCTATGTCTCTCATTTCAAGATTGGATCTCGATAAGTATCGACCTGAGTTCTCCAGCTCGAGACCAATCATTTAGGACCTGTAGGTTAAGTCACATAAAAAATGATAGTAGCTAGGAGTCCACTTTGAGAAAACTGGGCATTTCTCAGGAGAAAGGGGCAGGTCAGCCAAGCTACTAAGTGTGCGTTACAAGAGGAAAGGGCAAAGGTAAGAACATTTTAACAAGGGAAACAGCAAAACCCGATGAAAGACTAGATATAAGGATAACTGCATGAAAGTCTTAAAATTCCAGGGAGCAATCAGATATTGAGAGATAAAACAGAGCTCTCTCTTTATATCGTCATCTACTTAGAAGAGAGTTAAAAATTACGAATTCAATTTAAGTGTGATCTAAACGAAGTCAGATCTGAGGCCCAAAATGACTCTGAGTTCTCAGCCAGTCACCTAGTATTAAGTGTCCAATATAGATGGGTCTGAACTGGCTTTTGCCAACTCTGCCCCCTTGAGCACCCCCACGAAACTGAAAAAATACTAATTGAGAGCTCAGAATCCACTTTGGTAAAAAAAAAAAAAAAAAAAACAATATTCAAAGTTATTTTCAGGCATTAGATGAACCAGCCAACATATTGATCAACTGCATTTTTCATTTAGAACCTAATTGTTTGGCATTACCTAGTCACAGACATAAACTATTTCGAGCTTGCAAATGTGTTCGTTGAATTGGATTTCTAGGGGCAGAATGGGAGTGTGCCTACAAAGCTCATAAATATTAATATATGGGATCATACTTTTCCCCAAAATCTCCCTCTCCCTATAGCAATTACTGAACGGCTAATGGGAACATGTAACCGTTTGTAATTACTTTTTGTTTTTAAAAGAAAAGCAACCAATTCAGGTACCTAAGCTAGAAGCAACAACCTAATTTATATATGTAGGCCTATATCACAAAGCAGCACACGTTTATGCAAAGAGCAAGCTCCAGCTTGTATTTAATAACTCTAAATGAGTTGTCTGGCACCTTTAAATAGGAAATTGGCATGTACAGGACCCAAGGGCAGAGGAAGGGAAAAACTGTCCATAGATTTTTTTTTTTTCTCTTCTTGCTCTCCTTTTCAGAATAAATTATGCCCTTTTTATTTGACTCACTGCCCCACTAGTGCTACTGCTATAACAATAAGCTTGTAATTTTCCTTGAAATATGTGCCCAACCTTGTGACGCTTTTCAGATGACAAGAGTCGTGATATTTCTCAAAGAAATTAGATGATCCCCATTTGTAGTTCAGATATCACCTTCTAAAGCTTCAAAGAGCCCAGGTTGCGGTCGTTAGACATATGTAGATCCTTATAATATTCCTCGAAATATCATTGAGATTGGCTGGAAACTACAAACAAGCCTCTTTCCCCTTGTCCCA
>NW_006431920.1:12605191-12641292 GCF_000325575.1 Pteropus alecto | reverse complement strand
GTGTACTTTACAAGGGAAACAATATAAACACCACATTTGCAAGTGATTTATGGAAGGTAAGCCTAACAAAAGACACAGTCTCAGCCAGTGCTTCCCCTCACCAGCCCCTGGAGAGAGGAAGTGCAGTGAGCAGAGGCCTCTCTTCCCAACCACGGGAGCCCGGTTGGTGGGCCAAAGCAGAATGAGATCCCTCATCAAACTCGACTCATAAGTATAATGGGTCTTCTTCTATAACTTCTATAAGTATATGGGTCCCCAGTAAGGACATCTTGAGTCTATTTTCCCTTCCTCACACTCCCACACTTCTGTGTTCTCTCTCCTTCCAGCTTTTTCCACCACATCCTCACTCATTCAACTCTGAGTCAAATGCTTTTGCACTAACCTGACCAGCATGCCCGTCATCGGTGGAGTGGCGCCTTCCCGGGTCCTTCATTACCTGGCTGTAGTGTATTAGGAGAGGTGAGCAGTGGCACTTAAAGAACAGCACATTCATCTCCGAGACATTTGTCAGCTAGTAGCTCTCGGCCTTTTTTCCACCATGACGTGCCTGACAGACACTGTCTGCATACCTGTCACTTCCTCATCAGTGACAGTTGTCTACTTCCTGCAGCTTAGGTCAGTTAGAATACCAGCCATGAGTTTTGTGCAGTTTTCTAGGAGTTAGCTCCCCTTTCCTTCTCCCCGACTCCGGAAACAGGAGAGTGAGGACCACCCGCAGAATATGACAAACACAAATAAGCATTAGAGTAGAGTGAACCAAAATAAGTGACCATACATCCACTGTAAATAATGGCAACTTTAAATAAATATTGGCCACATAAGAAGGATCAGATCAGAAGAAGGGTTAGTATAGATATAGACATGCACTTAAGAAAACCCCAATGAGAAAGACAAAAGAAACTTGTCCATACAGTGTTAAAAACTTATTTCGACATTTCCTGAAGATAGTAAGGAAGACTTTATTCAAGAAAGGACTATTGCAACAGGGTTTGTAATAAGGGGGAGAGATTGGACTCAACTCCAAACACAACAAGGCTAGGTGGGGATTTATAGCCAAAGAAGCAGGCGGGGAGAAGTCAGTGGATGAAAAATGACTAAGAAGAGACAGCAGGAGTAAGAAGGGATTTAGACTAAACCGACTTGACCAGAACCTTGCGGTGTGATCAGACATCACCTGGGGGTTAGTGGAGGACGAGGAACCTGATATCGAGGGTGTGGATTCTGGCTGTTGAGGATAAGGCCCAAAGGATGAGAATCTGGCTAAAGTTCAGTTAAGTCGCAGTCGTTATCAATAACCATGCCTTCGCACATATAGAGTTTCTTTCTGAAACTCTTCTGTGCTCAGAACTCGGAAAATTTTATTCTTTGTGGTATGATAAATCAAGAGGTATTATTTTATTTTGAAACAAAAATAGGAACACGTAAAAATGTTGTGCCAAAGCTCGACTGTGCAAGAACGCATTTTTATCACCTATGAATGCATGTTAGGTGGACACCCAGACACACTTTTCCTGTAGCAGGGCCATAAAATGCTGACAATAGGAACACGGCACTGGCAGCCAAGTGGTTAATATTCCCATTCTCCAGCTGCCCTCGAAACAGCCCACTTAATCAGTCAACTATTTTCCCTGCTTCTACTGCATGAACTGATGGTCTTACACACATGTTTCAACTTACTCCATACTGTGCCAGTTATTGCAAATGCATCACAATAAAAGGGTTTTGTACGAAAAATATTTGAAACTATTTAAAGTAACTGCAAACATATGCATACTTGTTTCGTTACATTTTCTCCCATTGTTACTGAGGGCCGTGACTATCTTTTCCTCCTCCATTGTTTCTTCCCTTCAGTTAAGCATTAGAGATGAATTTTTATTGCATTTTGAACTCTTCCTCACCTCAAACTATCAGAGTTGTGTTCAGTTCGGTGCACTGAGTGTAGCAGTACTTCTCAAAAGGCGGTCTATAGAATGATATTTGGTAAGCTTAACATTTTTGAAAATAGAATGCCATTTTAATGAATACCTTCAACACTTGATTTATAAAAATGAGACTATTTTCCTGGCCCCTATGATAGCACAGACTAACACAGTTTTACTCATTTAAAAACTATAAATGAT
Organism: Pteropus alecto; assembly: GCF_000325575.1. NCBI lineage: Eukaryota > Metazoa > Chordata > Mammalia > Chiroptera > Pteropodidae > Pteropus > Pteropus alecto. The sequence goes on along the minus strand of NW_006431920.1, from coordinate 12,639,172 downwards.
ATTTTTAGTGTTAAACATGTTTGATCAATCCATTTACAGGACATATCCACGTACAGATTTATTTATTTAACAATAGTAAAATATTATCTTTTTAATATAAAACCTGTGCATAATATATATTTGAAATATGATAGTTTGGCACTTTTTGAAAAGTGTTTGGGATAGTATTTATCTCTGTTCTGTTGATTGTTAGTAAAATCTATTTTCCTTTATACTCTGTTAACTTTTTTATCATCGGTATTTTCTTATGTCTTAGAAAATTACCTCCTCTTTCTCATTTTTCTTTACTTTATTCTACCTAGTTCAGAGTATGGATATCATTGTTTGTTTACGTGATGAATTTCTGTACCTTCATCAACTCGAATCAGATCCCAAGTTTATTTGTGTTTGTCTCTTAGGTACTGGGAAATAGAGTGTGCCAATTGGATTCTCTGGGGGGTAGACAGTGAGGAGAAGTTAGAAGAACTAAGGGTTTATTGGAGAATAGACTCCATGAAAGGAAAGAGGGGAGGCAGGAGTGGGCAAGAGAAGCCATTGACAGTGATGTAGACCTGATAAAGTATATCTCTACCTATCAGAAGAGTCCTACTTTGGGGAGAAAGTGTAGATCCTTGGATCACCATCTTGCTCCATTGTTGGCTATGAGCTTCTGCAAGAAGAGCAGGGCCTGAATTCAAAAGCTGTGACAGATGCTCAAGGAGCTATAGTTGAAGGTGTTTACCTCACATTGGGTGGCAACTCCTTTCTTGAAGGAGGGGCTGAGTGGTGCATTCCTGTTTCTGCCAACCTTGGATTTTATCTTACTTTAAACAAATGACAATAACACAGAGTATTTTAAAAAGCAAAGGAAATTTTAAGACCCATAGAGTTAGATATTGCATCAACATCCATAAAAACACACACTCCACTATAATTATTTATCTTTCTAATACCATATACAAACTTACATACACATACATTTGGCTTGTTGGTATTTGTAATTATATTTTCACATAAATATTTTAAAACATACAATGCTAGAAATCCAATGGACAAAGCATGGAGTGACCCGAAATGAGCGGAAAAGAAAAATATATTTCTTTATATAGGAACCTGTTTCATTTGGAAAGTTTGACTCTATATAAGGTACTAAAATGATACATTGGTATTGAAAATACACGTGAATGCCCAACACTTATTATTTCACAGATACAGGATGTTAGGGAAGTGATTTTTTTGGAGTTCAGCTTACCTTGAATAGTTTAACGGAAATTGTATATTTATTTTTAAGGATTCACCTAATCAACAAAGTATTGGACATATAAATCTTAAGAATGTTTTCAAAATTATTTGAAATTATTCAAAAGTTTTTAATCATTTACACTGGTATCTTGTATTTGTATTTTCTTCTAAGTGCTGTGGGAATTAGTGAGCATTAATTATCCTTGGACACTAGCTAGTAGAGAACACTTATCATAGTTAATGGTTAACATCTGCATTAATACTACATGTACCTATTAATTAACCCTCTTTGTGTGGAATGTTTATGGCGCATGACATTTTCTAATATTTTCCTTGAGATAATACAAAAGTTAATGAGAACTGCACATGTGCATCAAGGAAAGAATAGAGCCTTTGTCCTAATCTTATTAAGTTTCTCCAGATGTGATAATATTGTCCTGTCTCCAAATGGCTTTTTTTATTATCACTTTAAACTAATAAGATTTAAAATTAGAAAACAAAGTAATACAAGCAAAGAACTTCCTGAACTTGCATTTATTTTTTATTTTCCTTAATAATCTTAAATTTCCTACGGGTAAAAGAAAGTGATTGCAGAGTCAATATACAGCTGATTATAAATCTAGGGACGTTTTTCTTGTACATAAACTTGAGTTATAAAGCTCAGAGTATTTTCAAGACCTGAAGAGAACTAGATACAGATTCTATTGAGCATTACCTACCCCATTTTAAAACACCATCTGCTGAATGTCAACTATGTGCCTATAATATGCGAAATGCTTCCATGTATACTGTCCCGCTTAATCATTTATTTGCTTAATATCTTTATTAAGCATTTCTGTACTGAGCAATAGGAATACAACAAAACAAACATATTTACTTTTCTTTCGATCTGATGGGGGAGACTGATGTAAAGTAATTCTATCAGTCATCTATTGCTGCAGAAGAAAATACCCTGAAGTCCTGTGGCATACAATAAGCACTTATTATCACATTTATTGTGCAGGTCAGCTGGAGCAGATCAGCTCCATATGTCTCTCATTCATTCAAGAACAGCAAATGACAAAGTGCATGTTCTTTTCAAGGCAATGGCAGAGTTACAGGAGCACAAGAACCGCCACATAAGCACAGTTCAAGTCTTTACTCATGTCATGTCCAGTAACATCCTATTGACCAAATTGAGTCACATGACCAAGCCCAAAATAAATGAGGTGGGAGCTATACCCTGCCCACAGTGGGACAGTAAAGGGAATAAACATTTGCTAAACACTAATCTAAATTATCACAATAATTAATCACAAATTGATGAATAATGACAAATTCTGGAGTATGATGACAGAAGGTTGAGTATGCTTGGCCAGGATCTCACAGGAAAGCTGGATCTCATCTGGTCAGGAAGACTTTCCTGAAGACGAGGGAAGATACAATGAGCTGAGAACTGAAGGACAGGTCAAAATTAACTAGGTAAAAAGGAGGTGTGAGGAACCAGCCAAGCAGGGAAACTGTGTGTAGCACGGCAATTTCAAGGAACTAGAATAGGGGTCCTCAGAGTATTGTTCGAAGAGTGAGGAGGAAGGTTGAGGAGGAAGCACGAAGCATGAAGCTGGAGAAATGGGAAACATGAGATGCTTCAGGGCCCTGCAGATGGTGTTCAGAATTTCATCTTTACCCTCAGACCAAGGGGAGGCACTGGAAGGTTTTAAGTAAATGAGAGACATGATCATATTCAGTTCTGGAAATTGTTCCTATTGCAACGAAGGGAACAGCTGAGAGTAGACTTAAAGAAGCTAAAGTCATCAGCAGATAAATGGAAATCAATGTCACTGGCATAGCCCACTGCCTGTGTTTATAAACAAAGTTTTATTGGAACACAGCTATGCTCATTCATTTATAGATTGTCTCCTATGGTTGCTTTTATACTATAATGCAGAGTTAAGTAGTTGTGACAAAGACCACATGTCCCACAAAGACTGAAATATTTACTCTCCGGCCTTTTACAGGAAATATTTGCCAATGCCTGCATAGATTAGATGGCTTTAAGAATAAATCATTGAAAGAGGAGACAGAAGACCTAGGACATAACCTGATAAAGAACGACAGAAAAGAGAAAAAAATGAGCTAGTAGAAGAAACTAAGAATCCTAATCTGTTTGACAGTTTTTAGCCCCATTTCATAGATTTAGAAACATAGGTTCAGAGAGTGTGAGAAATTGCAACACATAGCCACAAACTTCTTCCCTTCCTATATGCACAGCCCTTTGCAATGTGATGTTGCTGCTTCTTCCATCAAGAGGTAGAGTACACTTCTCCATGGCCTTGGTTCTATGTGGTCCTAGTGACTGGCTTTGACCAATAAAACGTGGCAGAAATGGTAACACTGTAGGAGTTCCAAGTCTTGGCTTAAAGAAGCCTTGTGATTTCCACTTTTACACTCTTGTTGTCCTTAGACTATCATAGGAGAAGGCTTGAGCTAGCCTTCTGAGTGATGAGAGTCTACACAGAGATAGGCCTAGCCAACAGCCAGCAACAACCACCAGACATGTAAATGAGGCCTTCTAGGCCTTCAGACTACAGAAAGCAGCCATCTGACTGCTGTCACCTGAGTGAATCCAAGTAAGCTTGGCAAAAGAGCCACCCAGCTAAATTTAGCCCAAACCGCTAATCTACAAGCCATTCAGCTTTGGGGTAGTTTGCTACACAGTAAAAGATAACTAAAACAAAGACATTAAATGACTTTCTTGAGATCACAGGACCATATAGCCATTAAATAGCAAAGCTAGGATTCGAACACTGTCTTAGGACTCTAAATCCATAATGTTCTCCGCGTTCATGTTCATGTTAAACATAGCGAGTTAACACCAGACATGCTATTATGTTAGTCTGTCTTCCTGGTGGTCTGTCTTAACACACTGACTTGGCTGATTCTTGAGTTGGATAATTTGTTATTTGAAGAAGTCTGGTAGTGCCCTCTTCTACAAAATAGAAGGTGCAGAATTTTGAAATATTGTGCCAGTTTGCCAAGTGTCTGAAAATTCAATTGTATGTATCTTTGTTTTCTTTCATTTTCTTTTCTCTTTTTTTTTTGGGGGGGGGAGGGTGGGAAAGGAGGGGCATCTTACTATAGAAAAGATTTCACTCAGTCCTCTCCCATCAGATTTCTTATTTGGTTTAGTATATTGTCCTGGTTGGATTGCAAATAATATTTCTGAGGGGAGAGTTAGGTGTCATTTACTCTACAGTGTTTAAATCTGTCTGTGAATGGTCTCTTACAAGATGAGGCTCAGGATAAATAAGTCTTAAATAAAATGGAGGTAGCCAGGGACAATGATTGCTTGGACATACTTTAAGGCAGACAAAGAGATAGATACCCCACTGAGTAGCAGCAGCCAGGATGTAGTATAGAGTAACTGGGCAACTGAAGGTTTACAACTAAAAGAATGGGGAGGAAGGAAGGAAGGAGACTGGAAGAGCTCAAATCTTCCTTCACAGCCAACTCAGAGGAGCAGCTATTTAACCCTGAGCACATTCAGCTTGCTAGAATCCAGGTCCATGCAAAGAGTCGATTTTGGTATAAAAGGTGAGGAAACTTGATCCTCACTCCATCTTCCAACCCCCTCCACTTCCCCTGCACCCCTAACCTTGCCACCTCCACTGCACCTCTGCCTGTAAACATTGCCTTCTGTCCCAGGAACTGTCATTCTCTCTTTTTCTGCTGTCTACCAAAAGCTTGAATATTTTCATATTAATTAGTTGAAAGGAACATGTCTATTTGTCCCAGAGAAATTGCATCTGAGGTCTAACTATAGGGGCAAGATGAGAGGGGAATGCTGTGTTAAAGGAATTTCCAAGGGTCGTGAGTATGTGAAAGAAGCTCTTTCTGGAGCTAGAGAAGGTTATGGCTATGCCAAACCAGGTTCAGCTTGGATATACTTTCACTGCTGTAGAAATAAAGGCCTCCATGAAAAAGAAACCAGCGCATGAGGATGGTGTGGCAAGAGAAATGAAAATATATATTCTACAAAAGATTTGTATAAGAAAGTTTGTAGCTGCCTATTCATAATAGCCCCAGCATGGAAGCAACCCAAATGTCCATCAACAGGAGAATGGATAAAAATGGTGTAGTATATTCAAATTAAAACCTCAGTATTAAATTCATATATAATCCTCAGCAATAAAAAGAATGAACCACCAATGCATGCGACAATATGGATAAATATCCAAAATATTATTCTAATCCAAGGGTTGGCAAACGACAGTCCACAGGCCAAATTTAGTCCACCATCTGCTTCTGTAACTAATGCATTCTTGGAACACAGCCACGCCCACTCATTCCTGTATGGTCCGCGACTGTTCTGGCGCTACAACAGCAGAGGTGAGTAGCTGAGAGAGAGACCAAAAGGAATGCAAAGCCAAAGATAACTACTCTCTGGTCCTTTATAGAAAAGTGTTGCCAATTCCTGCATTAAGTAAAAGAAGCCAAGCATAAAAGAATACATACTATATATGATTCCATTTATATTAAAGACAAGAACAGATGAAACTAACATATGATGATTGGGGGGAAGGGAAAATTGAATGGAAAGGGGCACAAGAAACTTTTTGAAATGATGAAAATTATATCTTCTTTAGGGTGGTGGTTACAGATTTATATATATTTGTCAAAACTGACTTAACACCTAAGATATGGGTATTTGATGAATAAAGAGTTGTTTCTTTGGGGGGAAAAGTTTGAAATAAACCAGTTAGTCTTAGGGAAAAATAATTATAGAATAATTTGTTTAATTCTAAAAAGAAATGAATTTGAAAATCCAGAAAGAAAAGATTGATTTACAAAAATAATCCCCAACACACACACCCTTACAAAAAACAAAAACAAAAACAAAAAAAAACAAAAAAAAACCCGACGGGATCTAGAAATACTGGTTTCCAAAACCAGAGCTTCCTCGAATTTGCTGAATGAACTTAATTAAGGCACTGACCTTCTCCAGGCCTGTGTTCATCTTCGAGCTGCAGGTGTTGGGTTAGACAGTCATTGAGTTCCCTCCCAGTTCCATCATTTCATGCTTTATGGTTCACGCCACCAAAGGTCAATCACTCCCCCACTACAGCATTGGCCCCAATTCCTCCTCCCAAGTCTTTGCCTTAATTATCTAGTTTATTGTGGAAGCTCTCCACTTCCCTTTGCCAGCCTCATTTATAGCTTTTGGTGACAGGTAGGGAAGAATTTAGGAAGGAGACTCAAACAGGATGGTTCCAAGCCAAGTGAGATCGGATTGACTGGAACTGATGATGAAGACAAATACTGTCTGTTTTTATAGCATCACCACAAACAATTTCAGAGAACATACTCTTCGTACTTTCTTTTCTTGACACAAAACCATAGATAGGAGATACATTCTCAAACCTATTTACTCTTGATAATTCTATTGGGTCAGTCATAAGGGGGAGTTTGGGATAAAAGTGTTATAAAGGGGAGGGAGTATCTGTGCTGACAGAATGCCATCATTTTCAGCCCCTCTATCCTCCTCTAATCCCAAGAAAAAACAATTTCATGGGACCGTACCTGACATTGATGTGTAGGACCTTGCCTGGTTTAATAATTAGGTAAACCAATTTAAATCAGGCTGAACCTTGTTTTTTCAGCTATAGACTATAATACAACCTCTGCGATCTCTTTCATGAAATTTAGAATCTATTTCGAATAAGAAATTTTCGAATCTATTTGCCTCACTAGATAGATCACATTCAACAACATCCAAAGTCAAGAAGCCCCTATCTTATTTCTCCACCATGTAGTAGCAAAAAGCTACCTTCCTTAACTCTCTCCATTCACGCACCAAACAAATAGGCCAATAGTATCCTACTAAGCTATGCATTGGATTAAATGGGGAAGCCTCATTCTGTGGAGATGAATCATTGGTAACTTCGTGTAGCATGGTGGCCCAGTGAGAAAGTATCCTGTCCTTTGTTTTTGCTGCTAAAGACTCCATGCAAAGCAATCCAACTTTCCCTATTCCTACTGCCTATTTCTCACCAGGCTGGTAGCCAGGTCTTTATTTCAAGTTGTAAGCTTTTGCATACCTCATAGAGATGATAGAAGTACTTTTGTGGTTCTGAGATTACAACAACAACAACAACAACAAAGTTATCAGGTATCTGGAAAGTCTAAACCAGGGCTTACTTACAATCTCTCAGACTTGTAAAGGCCAGAAAGACCATGTAAAGAAGTGAAGTGAACCTGGCATAAGATGACAGCAGCTGACGTTGGCCTCAGTGATGAGAATACAGTAGAAAGAGGTGGGGAATGAAAAGATGTAAAAAGCAAATGCCAGCCATTACTCAGCTGGCTGTTCCCCTGGGGGGTACAGATCCCACCTTGCCAGACCTGCTGAATTTTCAATAAAACCTGGACACATTTAAATCTTCATTTATAAATGATAGCAATTCATTCAGATTTTAAACTCTGTGCAGGCTGCCACTGTGCACACCAAGAAAAAAAGACGAGAGGCATGAGGCCAAATATGGCCCACAGGGCTCATTTTCCACCCCTGGTCTAGGTGCAGTGGGAAAATTAAGCGCCCATTTAAGAAAGGGAAGGTGGAGATGGGAATGGCCGAATGACCTGAGCATGCTTGGGTCCCCTGAGACAGGGAATAAGAATGGGAGAATATAATTTAGTGAAGTAGTGAGATCAGAGCCTGCTCAGGGCAATGTACCTGGGGTGCTAGGCTTTTAGATGGGGACAGGTATATGAGTGACTGAAAAAGCAGCTCCAAATGCTATGTTTTTGGAGCTTCAGCAAAATTTTCTGTGCCTGAGCATGGCACAGAAGGGATGGAGCTGTTTACAGAGCCGCCTGCCTTTGAAGGCCACCCTTAAAGAAGGACCAAGGCTGCTCTTCATCTTCCTGGACCATATAATCTCCAAGTTTCTTGCAGAATCTAAAAAGCAGAGAGGGAGTTTCCTTCACCCACATCCCCTGCTACCCAAAATAACAATTACTGACCTCTCACAAACTCCCAGGAGTAAAGAACCAAGCTGGGTTTCATTTGCTATAGAAAACGAAAGTGATCATCATCATTATTAAACAATTCATACAATTAATTATAATCAACAATGAATTATATTGGTTAAGATAAAATGGGTTAAATACAATTAATATATTTAATATAGTCATGAAACATAATGATAACCTTATCACTTCTAAGGGTTAAAGAAGTGATAACTTCTACAGGGATGGATCAAAGAAGCCTTCTCCTTTCAATGTGGATGCTAACCCCCTCCTCCGAGGCACTGCAAATAGCAAGAGACTCTCAGAGGGATCACAGGGGAGTTGGGAAGAGTTATGAAGCTTACACTGGGACATTTCCCTTGTCAATTTTATTGGACACTATATTAGTTCTCTATTGGTGCTGTAATAAGTTACCACAAACTTAGTGGTTTAAAACAACACAAATTCATTATCTTATGCCAAGAAGAAGAAAGAAGAGGCTATGAGGCTGCAGGTGACCCACAGGGCTCACTTTCCAGAACGAAGGTCAGAAGTCTGAAATGAGTCTCATGGGACTAAAATCAAGGTGTCAGCAGGGCTACGTTCCTTTCTGGAAGCTCAAAAGGAAAACCCATTTTCTAGCTTTTTCTAACTACTACCTTGATTGAAAATCTAATTCTTCCCTGAACCATAAACTCACTCTACTGAACTCCTACCTGGTGTACAAGATGACAAGAGAGAGGAAGCAAAGAGAAGGTGATCAATGCAGTAAAGGCACAAAGTTAATGTTTTCTGAGACACTAAGAGAAAATCTGTCTTTAAAATTCATGCAAGAGTTGTCAATCAAGGTAGGCCAAGGGACTCTGAGTGACTCTCTTCTGACAAGTAGCAGGCATTGGTCAGAAGGTTGGCAGAGATCATTAATAGGGAAACCCATGGCTATAAACAGAACAAAACCTCTGATATGGTTAGCACTCTGCTCCAACTAACTGAGCCTGCCAAACCCAAATTCCATTTGTCCACAACACACAAAGTGAATGAGAAGGCAGTACAACCACTGTTGCACAAGAATTCTAGTATTATGAAACTTTTCTATATACTTAGAGGTTTTACAATATTTCCAGCCAAAATTAACAACCTATAGAAGCATACAAATACTTCTGGTAAAGCCACACATGCATATATCATTACTTTCAACTAGAAATATGTTAACTCAATCTGGTAATATCAGCCATCTTCTACTCATCAGTCATTCTCATTGGCTAATATGTCCTCAGAGGAATGCTGAGTTTACCAGAGGCAGATCAGATGTTGTTACTAAATTTACATATGAACTAGTCACAGTAAAGACTGGGCCCACAAGCATGTCTTTGGACATAAGACCTTGGATCTTGGATCTGACATCCCTCTTTTGCATCCTACCTATCTAGTACCCTTTCCTCCTTTTTTTTTAGTTATCCATGTGCCAAGGTTCTGGATAGAAGGTGAAAATGATACTTAGCTCACAAAATAAAGCAAATGACTGCAGTGAATAGTACTGTGAGATGCTTATTACCATCTCAGCCATGGCTTTGACTATATGATTTCATGTTTTATAAATCATTGCATAAATACATTGCTGCTTAAAATATGCAGAATGTTAAAATGGAAACACAATAAAAAGTGAAACAAATGAATTACTACAATATAAATGTCACAATCTAGATAAAATCTCCCAAAACATGTTCTCTGCAGAGGAAAAATAATAAAATGTGTTCTCGGTGATGGAAAAGCCAGTAACCATTGTTCTAACTCAATTGCCTCAGTTTATAGATGGAGCCGCTAAGGCTCAGTGAGATAAAGTGCCCGTTAGTAGGTGGTAAAGCCAGATGAGTCGAAGTTATGACATTGGTTCCATCTCTTTATTTCCTACAATTGTTCTTTTATTTTATTTTTGCCTAAAAAGAATATGGGCACCCAAGTAGCTGCTTCCTCATGCTCTGTGACATGCTAAGGTAACTATTCCTAGAGGATTCTCAAATCTCAGCTCTACGGGACTGCAGCCCCTAAAGAGATGAACTATAAGCAAGAGTGGTCAAGATTAATAGCGAATCCATACAAAAATTGGCCTTATCGAACTTTTTGGGTCCTGTACACCTAGCAGATGTATTTCCCAGCATGAAAGATTAAGGCCTGGAACTAGCTGACCTAGATTCCTTACAGTTCCCAGTGTCACTAGTGAGAGAAGGGTTACAGATTTACTGCTGGACTATAGTGAAATGAAGTCATCGTTCAGTTTGTTCAGTCATCATTTCAAACCAACATGCATTCTTGCCTTTTTTTCTCACAGAAATCTCTTAACACGTTTTCCTTCTTCTTCAAAGAAGGAAACCACTCTCTGCACTATAAAAAAAAAAAAATGAGATTAAGTCATAAATCTTTATGCAGTAAAGGTAGTTTCCCTGACTATTTGTCATTTAATGATAACACTTGCTTTTTAATTTTTTTCAGCTGGAAAAATGCCTTTGTTTGTAAATAGCTGCCTAGCAACATTCTTTGTAAATGCTCATATCTCATTTGGAATACCTATCACTTGGTTCTGGAAATCCTTAAATTCTTTGGGGCTTATGCAATATTTTTAAAACATGGACAAAAGCAGAAAAAACAATGTGAGAAAATTGAATCATTCCAATTTTCTAACCAAAAAAGGAATTTAATAAACATGAAAAGCTGCCTTCATTTAAATCGAACTGATGTGATGCTGAGGAAAAAAATATAAAATGAAGATCTGGAGAAATACAGAATAGTTTGTCCATCTGTGACAGAGCCCATGACTAGAGCCGGTCAAGTCAAGAGTGGAAGATTGGGAATGCGTAAGAAGATCGAGAACCGTAGAGTTTTATCACCTGTTTATGACTGGGATTTCCTGGTGTCTGAAAGACAAATGATGCCCTAACTTTTTACAGATGATAGGAGAGAATCCTAAATCTTAGGAGCCCCATCGCTTCACTCACATCTTTAAAGTGTGCATGTGTGCATGTGTGTGTGTGTGTGAAAGGAAATACTGTGAGTTTGTGATGATCTAGAACTGCCTACGCTGCAGGCAGGGTAGGAGAGGTATAGGTAAAGGGATTTCTCTTAGAGTTGGCGGACTCAGACCAAGAATGGGAAGAGCTGACTTTCCTCTTTTACATCTTTCCCATCTAGTACCATTTTCTCTTTTCTTAGTTATCAATATGCCAAGGCTGTGAACAGAAGGCGAAGCTGATGCTTGGGATGCAAGGGTCACCATACAGTAGAGATCCAACACTCCCTTGTTGAAACTTGTTGACATTGTCTGTGAACACTGACTCAAGGGCGGCTCTCCCTCTGTTGTACTCACTTTCGAGTGCTGAGAAAGAAAAGGATACTCAGGAACACAAGAATATGTGAAAAGAGGACAGTCTGTGAAAGTGAGACAGAATGAGTGTGGTAGCCAGCTTCCAAGATGGGCCTCTGTGCTCCTGTCACCTGGTATTCAAATCCTTGGTTAGTCTCCTTCCACACGGGGTACCACGCTGGTTTGTGTGACTAGTGGAATATGGCAGAAGTGATGGTATGTCACTTTCAAGATTAGATTTTAAATGACATTGTGGCTTTCACATTGGTTGCCCTCTCAGTCTCTGCCCAACCTTGGAACACTCGCTCTGGGAGAAGCCAATTGCCATTTCTTGAGCACATTCAGGAAACCCACGGAGAAGCCATGTGTCAAGGGACTGATACTTCCACAAACAGTCATGTAAGTGAGCCTTCTTGGACATGAATCCTCCAGCATCAGCCACGTCTCCAGATCGTACAACTCACACCCTAAGGCAGAATCACCCAGCTAAGCCACCCCTGATTCCCTGACTCTCAGAATCTATGGGATAATATACATTTGCTGTTTTAGGCCACTAAATTTGGGGATCACTTGTTATGTAGCAATAGATAACTAATACAATAAGTTAGAATACAACATTTTAAAAAATTAGACCATAAACTCCCTAATGATAATGTTATATTTATTTTTTGGGAAAAAATGTCCTGAAGAGAAACTATTTCACCTCATTGGGAGAATATAAAATGCATTTCCCAGCCATGTTGAATTCAGTTTTCAAATCACTATTTACTCACCCAGTTTTCAAGCATTTTGTGTAAACACACTACGAAGATAAAATGATACAAATGTAAAGACATACCAGTGTCTTCCAAGTCCGTAACCTGAAGTCCCACAGGAACATCCTGCAGCATGTTTCACTTTCCTTCACGGTATTTGTTTGCATTTTATTTAATCTGAACCAATAGCTATCTATGCTGGATATTTTCCAGTTGACCTTCAAGATCCACTCTCCCTCTGTTCTACCCTGCTTTGTACTCCAGGGGGCTAGTCTTTGGAGAATGAATCAACGGGCCCCTCTGCCCACTGGCTTTCTCTTGATTTCAAGCAATGGAGGAATATACAGATGATCAGAGCATAAGAGATGGAGATGGAGGTACTTAGATCTTTGGCTCCTTCCGTACCATGGATTGGCTACTTCTCTTCACCCAAGACCATGCTCCTATCAGGCAGCCCTCTGAGCCTTCTTCTATAGCCACAACTGGGCCCTTTAGACCAAGAAGCAGTATGGCACCCTGCTGTGGCTAACCCTCAGGTGCTGCTTTACCATTCCTTGATAGGTGAGGGAAACCCAGCTCGCACCTTTTAAATAATTCCTTTATTTGTCAGTCGCCCAGTTTGAATGTGCCATGTATTCCCTAACAATGTTAAACAATACACTCACCTTTAAAAAATAGGAGATCTCCCATAAAGGTCAGCATATCCACACACATCTTAAAAATCAGAACAATTGGCAATACTGGGTCCATTTTCCTAAACAGGTGCTATCTGTGCCCCTTTCGACAGGCCGTGAGCTCTCAAGTTACCCATTAGTCCCCACCACTGCCTATTAAGTGACCCGCTTGGTCAATTTTTAAACATTCATATGACCTAATTGTCCCTTTTATGCTCATTTTAGTTTGTGAATTCAGGCTAAATCTCTGGCAGGAAAGAGATAGTCTTGAACACAAATTACTATTATATAGTGAGGTATGTTGGTGCCAAGAAGTGATTAAGAGAATAAGGATGATGGCAATTAAGGGGATGGAACATTTATTTCTGTCTATGCGAAATTTCACAGGGGAAATGGACCTTGATTCCTCACTTTGAAGAACAATACCATACTTGAAGCATTATGGGGTATGAATAGGCTAGGAAACCTAGTCATTATTTATACCACTGCTCGCATGGAAAAATAAGTTCTGGGATCCAAAAAAGCTGATTTAACGATAACACTTTTGAATATAATTCATTAGTTAAATTGATGACTTCCTTATATGTAACTCTAAGTATCAAAATAATTACCTTTTAAACAAGTTACATCTGAATAGAAAAAGTCTAGAATTAGTGACCTTGATCTAAAAGATTTTAATAGAAAAACATTAAAATCGGGGGAAGGGGGAATGGTGGTCATTATTGCCAAGATTATTTAACATCATCGTGGAATAACTAATCAAAGCAATCAGACTAAAAAATAAATGAGGTGTGAGTATTAGGAGAGTCAAAATTATTATTATCTGTAGATGATATGAGTTTGTAGATTAGGAAACACAAGAGAACTGACATAACTACTGGAAACAATAATAGAATAAGTCAGGTGATGAATCACGAAGTTACTTTTTAAATCAACAACTTTTCTATATATTCATTTATTCAGAAAATATTTAACAACTACCTGTCATTTGCTATATGGCATTGGAGGTATAGAAGTAAACAAATCAGATTTAAAAATCCTTATCCTCATGGAGCTTATATTCTAGTGAAGAAGGACAGACAACATGTAAGAGAAATAAGTAAAAGGTATGATATGTTAAATGGTGACTCATGTTACGGATAAAAATAAAGCAAGAAAGGAGAGTATATGGCCAGGGAAGGCCTCACTGAAAAGATGGCACTATGTAAAGATCTCAAGAGAGTAATGGAGCAAGCCATAAGTATATCTGGTGGATGAGAATGCCAAGCAGAAAGGACAGCAAGGGAGGTAGAATCCAATTAGAAAATATCATGGAAGGAAAATTCCATTCACAAAAAGCAAGAAAAAGATAAAATGCCTAAGAATTACTATTAAAAGAATATGCACAATCTAGATGAAGAAAACATTAACACTATAGTAAGAAATAAAAGAGGAGCTAAGTAAATGGACAGTGTCTCCATCGGGGTCACCCAAGGAAGGTAGAGCCACTGTAAGTGCTATAAAATAAAGAACTGATTACAGAATTAGACCTTACTCAACTGTGGAAATAGCTGAGAAAGCAAAGCCCAAAACGAGAAAACTTAGGATGAGAGGAAAGTTACCAGCTCTCCTGAAGCACCTAGCCCAAATAGAAAAGTCAGAACTTTCAGGAGAATTAGGAAGCAAGGTGATGTGGCTGTCAAAAGTGGTAGGAAAAGGGAGGCTAGCACATCAGCCTGGGAAGACTATCGCCTCTGCATAGCTACCAAAATTGTGAATTCACAGCCAAATATCAGTTGGTGTCATTGGTTTGATCTCAGTCAACAGGGCCAGAGTCAGGAATAAAAGCAAGAGAGAAAGAAGAGGAGAGAAGAGGAGGGGGGAGGGGAGGGGAGGGAAGGGAAGGGGAGAGGAGGAGGGGAGGTGAGTCTTGAAAGCGGCCTCCGTTCCCTCCCGGAAAGGGGTCAGGAGAGTCCAGTCTCATTTGCAGGACTCGATCCAGCCAGCCTCGATCTTAGGCAGGAGTGATGGTTCAGAGGGGAGGGAGGGAGGGAGGGAGGAAGGGAGGGAGGGAGAGAGAGAGGAAAGAAAGAAAATTTCACACAAATATTACAAAGAAAAAGAGCAGCCATGCAATAGAAAAATGGAGATTATACAGTTGAACAGCGCAGATTTGAACTGTGCAAGTCCACTTATACTTTTCAATAAGTACTGTTTTCTATCCTCATTTGGGAGTCCAGAGATGCAGAGGGCTGACTGTATGCAATAATCCACACTATTTTATATAGGGGACTTGAACATCCATGAATTTGGGTATCCAAGGGGGGTCCTGAAACCAATCCCCCACAGACACTGAGGGACAACTAAGTTTGGGGGGAGTCAAAAATTAAACATGGATTTTCAACTGGGTGGTGGTCAGCACCCCTAACGCCATATTGTTTGAGGGTCAACTGTATATATTAAAAGTTTACAGAAAATATAAATACAAACAGCCAAACGATTATTTAAAAAGATTATTAGATGTTCAACATCATTAATAATTAAAGAAATGTAAGTCAAACAATAGTGAAATGTTATTTTGCACTGGTCCAGTGAGTAAAAATTAGAAAGCTTGATAATATCCCGTATTGTCAACGATCGGGAAACAGGCATGTCCTACTTCTGGTTTATCAAATTACTTTCATCCCTCACATCAGTGGCTACTCTAGGATGGTTTCTCTGCCCTTCACCTTTTCACTTCAAGCTTGGATTTAGTTCCTTACCTTTCCAATCCAAGGAGAGCTGGAACCAGTATGTAGCATTAAATAAAACTTCACAAGTGATTAAGGAATAATGAAAATAGAGTTTAGAGAGACTTTTGCTGCTACAAACAATGACCACTCAGAACTTGACCTTACTTCTAAATTCCCTATCTTACTCCTCAGTGTCTTCCATGAGGCAAGGCCAGCTTCCCCCTCAAAATCCCAAATCTCTAAGTCTCTCCCATCCTGAGCCTCATAAAAGTTTCAGCCTCAACCACAGGTGGAGATCCTTCTCTACCCCCGTCTGAGGTCCTGTCATTTCATGCCCCAGGATGACTGATACTGCGATGATTCGTTTCTTTTGGCAGACAAAATCACAATAGCCAATAGTATGTTTCTCAAAATCTGTTGATAACATCAAGCAATAATATAGCTATCCATCTCAAAATACATCCAGTTCATAGTACTAAATTGAACACTTAATATCTCCAATTGCAGCATCTACACGCAGATCCATAGTGATTTCAAGTGTTTGTCAAGAACTCTAGGAACGTCCTTGCCTTACACTCATTCTGATGAAGAAGCAAAATCAAAGTTGTTCTCAGTATGAACTTAGTAACCCCATAACCTCCGGCAACCAAAAATGGAGGACTCTCCAAAGGGTCTTATCTACATCAAACACTCAGCTTCATGTACATTCAAATTTTCTATGCTGTGCATATATTACTTCTACATTTAGAACAAATTAATGAATGCCATTTAAAATAATCCCTTAGTCATTTAGGTTCAGAGGACACAGCGTATCTCCAAGAATATAATTATTTTGAAAAATTGATCATCCTCTACAAAGATCAATGTTAGACAAACTCGGGACATGACTAAGGTTTATCTTAGGCACATTTGCTTCCGCTTTGCATCTCATCTCCTAGCGCTGAACCCTTTCATCTAGATGTATGTCTTCTTTCTGGTTCTTAACTACCCACTAAATTGCCGTGCTAACTCAGGCATAACCCGGGGCCTTCCCTACTGTACTATCGCCAGCTTTCTTCTACTTACTACTGTGATTTAAATCAGAAAATCAAAAATGATAGTGAAATTCTCCAACAGCATTTTTCTTCTGATACAGGGAATAGCATTGTGTAACGTGAGAGGCACGTGTGATACGTCAAATCTCACCACTTAATCTATCTGTAAACTTTTTCCTTCTCTCCCCTTTCATTTGCTTCTTCTATTGCTACGGACAGATCAAAAGGAGAGTGCTCTGATTTTATTAAGAATTCAAGAGCAAAAGAAAAAAAAGTCAGAGAACTCAACTTAAAAAATTGCAACCAGGCAATCAAGACAGCTGTAGAGAAAATCTCACAACATGGAAATTAGGACCCATCCCACATTTATCAGGCCCACAGCTGGCAATTAGGAAGCTTAAAGTGAGCTTTGTGACACATTTTTATAAATTTCCACAAATAAACGGTCTCAACTCGACTCACACCATGTTTTCTCTCTCCTTTTTTTTCCATATGAGTTTTTTAATCTCCACATGTTTTCGAAATAAAGAACTCTTTTCTTCGATCGTCAACAGATACACCCTGCTGAGAACTGCAAATGGAATACAATCTGTTTAGCTTAACTGAAAGCTGGATCTTGTTCATAAGATTTCAGACACTGCTTTATTTACTTTCATAAACACCATCCCTTGCCCACAATTCAAAGAAAATTACACATGCTCACAGTGTTTTTTCTGTAGAGCTTTCTTCCTCTTTAATGTTCTAGAAGAGAAATTTCATGTAGGGGTATAAAAAAAGAGGAAACTATTTGGCAAAAGTTTGAATGCATCTGACATGACTTCAAAGATTCTGAAGGTTAGATTAGGAAATTTATAGAATATTTGAAGATAAAGCAGTGCATTTATTCAGGAAATCAGATTTTACTTAGGAGAGACTTCACCATTAAATAGGCTTATGCAATTACCATTCCCAAAGTAGCTATGCTAGTAAATGAAATCTTTTGTCTATTTCGTAATATCTTTAAATATACCTTGCCTCTTAGTGAAACACTAAGGCAGGCAGCCTCTAAGATGACCAAAATGATGCCTACTTCTTGGTATTTCCTACGTAATCTCCTCCTCTTGAGTAACTTGCCTTTAACCAATAGAATATAGCAATGTTGACAGGATGTCATCCTGAAGATTGTAACCTGCCTCTGGCTTGTAGACTGTCTCTTGCTGGTTTTGATGAAGCAACCTGCCATGTTGCAGGGCATAGAGCAATCTGGCCCACCTTGCAAGAAATCGAGCCCAGCCTCTGGCCAACAGCTAGGTATGGAGGCACTCAAGTCCAACAGCCCTTGAAGAAATGAACCCTGCGCACAACCACGTAAGCAAACGCGGATGTAGCTCCTTCCCCAGTTGGGCCTACAAGTGAGACCTTAACACTGGGAGACCCTTTACTGCAGCCTGTGAAAGACCATGAAGCAAAGGACCCAGCTAACTATGTCCAGATTCCTGACCCAAGTAAATTGTGAGATAATATATGTATGTTGTTGTAAGCCGTTAAGTATTTGGATAATTTGCTATGAAGTAATGGATAACTAATGTAAGCACTCATTTCCCATTTTGGAAATGTTCATATTACCAATCATTTTTTATAGACATAAGTTACTGTTCTGAATGAAGAAGGGGCTCTGTAATAAATTTGACAAGTTCAAGTGACCAAAAGTAACCTCACAGGGTGATCTGATCGTAAAGTTCTAACTGGCAGGTCATGGTGGGTAGCCTCACCCCAGACCTATAAAGCTATTTATAGGTGAAATGTTTCTCTTTGCCTTAAGCAAGCCCTGTTCATAACTTCTCTGGATCATCTTGTTTAAATGCTTGAAAATACTTAATTACTTCTTTTGGCTTAAATTACTAGGGCTTTGTCTCCATTTAAAGTGAAAGCATCTCAGGGAGGTAACTCAAGTGCAGTGCTATCGATTTACACCTTTATCTAAGAATATAGCTTAGCTGTTTGGTTTCAGACTTCCCTGAAAGCAGTTTTTAAAAAGAAAAGGGATTGGATCCTGAAGGGGTAGAAAAATTGCAAAATTAAAAAATTTTAAAAATTTATCATGTGCTTGCCTCTCCTGGTTTAACACCAAGAAAATTGGCACTGAGGAGAGACTTTAAAACTCATGTCCTCCCTTTTTGGACCTCTCTGCCATATGTTTTTACTATGCCTCCATTATATTATGATATAATAAGAAATATATATTTGGTCTTTCCCAAGATCTTCTAAAACTCTTGGAATTTCCTCAGTGCTAAGGGTGAGAAGAACATCTTTTGTTATTCATAATAAGGCCCTTTCAACCCTATCTGAGTTTATACTCATTAAGTGACTTAGTGAACCCTTAAAAAAGGAGGAGTCATAGTCCCTTGCAGTAGTAGTTTAAGTTTTTTTCTCACTGAACACCCCAGAACATAAATAGGCAACATTAACATAATGTAATAAGTGATATGGCATGTTTTGGTAAGAGGTACAGAAGTGATAATAACAACACTACAATAATAATGGTAGATAAAATTTAGTAAGGGCCTACTATCCATTAATGCGCTTGGCATTCTGCTAAGTATTTTCTGTATTTTATCTATTTTACTGCATATCCTAATAGGATTCCTACTTTAGAAACAAACAAATAAACCTCAAGCCTAATAGAAGAAATAACTTGTGAAGCAGAGTGACAGTTTGGTTCCCTGGGGAGCAGACTCTGAGATGGAGATTAGGATGCCAGAGGTCTTGAGGATGCAGTAGAGTGTTTTGGGATCAATCCCCAAGAAGGAGTGAAGGAAGCAAGATGGAGCAGAAGAAGCCGAGCTGGAATGCAACCTCAGCAAAAGCCTCAGTCAACCCCATGGGGATCTCTGAAGCTGGGATGGCCATTAAGCATTGTCTGAGTTGGGGAACGGGGACTGCTTCAATCAGTCATTGGCTGTAGGCTACTCCAGAAAGAGGACATGACCTTGAACAAGGTGGCTCTCTTCAGCTGAGGCAATCTCTGAAGAGAACTGACAGCTGAAACCTTCCTGCCACTTGCAGCAGCTGAGGAAACAACTCCTTCATTTCTGCAGCATGATCTGGGAGGCACATCACAGCATTCATTCATAATGCTGACTACGGTTTGAACCCGTTTCTCTGAGATGTTAAAGACTGCTCTTAGGAAAAAAAATTGTTTTCTTTTAATTAGAACAGCCTCTTTGTAAAATGAGAGGCCCCTCTGAACTAATGCAAATGAAAAAGAAATAAGACTAAGAAGGCACTAAATTGCTCCATGATATACAGCAGCAGGATTCACAGGCTGTCCCCCAGCAGCTTGGGAGAGAGGCACTTGTAAGGGCCCTGGAGACTCAGAGAAAAGGTCAAGGACAATGGAGAACAGGCCCTAGAAACAGGTGATACCTGGGGAAAGGTATCCTCACAGGGTGATCTGGTCATAAAGTTCTAACTGGCAGGTCACGGGGCTGGCCGAGAATCTGAAACACCAAATATTTCATTTTAAGTTGCTCGCTGTTAGATATTATTTGGTGATGGCCCTCTGTTGTACTAAAAACTTCAGTAAATGTCTTTTCCACACAACAGTTTTTTTGTTAGTGGTGTTTTAGGGGGATACAGAAGGAGCTAGTCCACGCCTAGGGAGAAGCAGGGAGGCACAGTGGATAACTGAGACTTCAGAAAGCAGAAAGTTGCAAGCCTCTCTTGGAGCCTGAAAATGTTAGGAAGGACATTGTACCTGGTATTACATGTGGACTGGGGATCAAATCCAGTGTATTTGGCTATGAAAGAAGAAGTTCATCCTCAGAAAACTAGAAGGCATTAAAATATCCAATTTATACGTTCCCGAAAGAAAATGTGAAAAATTTTGCTTGAAGTCATCAAGGAGGACTTCAGGGAGGAGAAAGACAAACAAGCTAGGAATGGAAGAATGAATAGGAGCTTCTTGGGTAGACAGACAGAGGTAGAGCAGGTGAAGTAAGTTGCCTTCCAGGCACTTCACTGTTTCAGGATTTTATGAAGGTTCCATTACAGTGGCATGATTGATTAAATCACTGGCGATTGGTGATTACCTCAGTCTCCAGCCCCTCTCCCCTCCCTGGAGGTCAGAAGATGGTTGGGCCGAAAAGTTCCAACCTTCTAATCACGTGGTTGGTTCCTCTGGCAACTAGCCTCTCTCCTGAAGCTATCTAGGAGCCTACCACGTCAGCTCATTAGCATAAACTCAGTTATGATTAAAAAGGAACGACTTGTATAAAGAAAGGCCCAAGGCGTATTAGGAACTACGCCAAAAAGTCCAGTGAGCCTGGAGGATAGAATATCAAAAAAGGAAAGAGCTTGGAGTAGCAGGCGAGAATGAGGATGTGGGGCTTTGTACGCCAGGCTACAGAGCTTGGATTTCGTTGTGGAAGCCCCTCCCTTCTCAAACGAATGTATATCCACCCACTGGAGCACAGGTGGCTGGCCAGAGCTTATAGAAAAACACAAATAAATGGAGCTCATTTTTCTGGAATATAAATCTTACATGAAGATATTAAGGAAAGGACATTCTTTTTAGATTAAAACAAACATGGAACTATTTTGCAGTAAAATACAAAATTTGCATGTTTTTAACATAAAAATAAGGTTTCAAGTACTGTTCCTGATTGATTCAGGCTGTTCTTGCTACTTTCTCTGCCTTCTGCTATGAGAAACTTCGATGAAACTAAAGTAAATGACGGGAAGTTTTAAGCAGGAGAGTAAGATGATCGATCAGCAGTTACATTTAGTTTTTCACTGTTTGTATTTCATGTGTTTGAATTTGATATTCTTCCAAACATTGTGTTGATTTTAAATAACATGGGAAGGGGATGGAGACAACGACAGGAAAAAAATGGAGACAGAAATGTGTGGTGGAGGCTGGCTCCCCAGGGTGGGCTCCGTGAGACATCTATACCTTGGTGAAATTTCCAACAGGTCATTGGTTTGCTTGGTCCATAACTTTGCTGTTTGAAGATCTGGATGTTAATTAGGTCACTGGGTCACCCATAGTGGAGCAGATCCTAGAGGGCTGAGTCCCACGCGCTAAACCACAAGAGATTTTACAAACCCTACTGACAGTATATTCAGTATCAAAGAGGAATGTATTCTCCTAGTGGCTAAGATTACTGTGTCTTTTCTCTAAATATTTGGAGAGCCCTCCAAGTGAAAAACCTATAGATTCTTCCTTCACACCAGCAGAGAAAGACTGTGTGTTCTTCTGGGACCAAGGAATATTAATATAACTATTTTTCTTAAGCCAAGTAAATCTACTGTTATACTGTTCTTTCCTGCAAGATAGCTATATGTTTGACCAGAAGAAATATGAATAACATACAAATTTCTGCCTGCATTGCCTTTGTTTAAAAATCTTAATCTCTAGAATATTTTAGAGAAGGTTTATCATTTGGTTCGAATTCCAATGGACTCTGGGTGAGATTGATTGTAGCCTTTGGTTGGGAGTGGACAGGCTACAGTCGCTTCTGCAGAGAAGTCTGAAAAAGATGAGGACAACCTTCTTTTTCTAGAGCTCTGTCTCAGAAATTCCCTATCTCAAAATTCCCGAAATTTCAGTCGTTGGCTCTGGGCATCCCCTCTGTTGTCTACCTGCCAACACAAGTGGAGCCATGATCGTCGAGGGCTTCAGACATGTGGGACACTGGAACAACCTTTGGGTAAAGGGTTGAAAATATCGTGGGTATTATAGTTTGGGCACTGCATTTGAAAGGGATTTAAAAAGCCAGAGTACCCCTTCAGTCGATTTCTGTCTCCTTAAGTCCTAAAATTGTCACTTTATGGTAATTTAAAGAATCAAAGTACGCTCTAGGACAGGCGGGAGAGGGCTTCATAACTTGGGCAGATCCTGACACACCATTGTCCTCCTGCCCTTGAAAAAACAAATTATGCATTTACGAGGTTGTGTAGTGAACATAGAATCACAGCCAAGGGACCTGGAGGGCTCCATGACAAATATCCCTCAGACAGTGGCAACGGGGCTGACCGTGTCTGCTTCACTCGTGGCTTACCTTTCTAGGTGTGCTGGAGACGAGGGAGGCTCTTCTCAGAAGGATAAACACAAATGTGCCTCACCTTTTTGGTCTTCTTTTTCTACACTGTAGAGTAACCCCTTCTGCTATAAAATTACTTCAGGGAAATTAAAATGAATTAGAGCACACATTCTCTTATATTAACCATATTTTAATGTCCTCAGTGAGATGTGGGGAACTCCAGAGCCTGATGAACCATGAGGGTGCCATTTTCTCCCCTTTCCTTCTAATTTTGGAGTCCTGGCTCCTTATAGAATGACTACGGTTCATGAACCCAGCGAAAGCCAAGCTCTTGACTTCTGCTGTTTTACAGAATAGGTGAAAGTACACAAACATAGTAGTTTCTCAGTAATTAAATACCTGTTGGCTAACTGATGCTTGATCAGTGATATGACAAATTAAATTGTCTTTTAAAGAAAACTACCTCCAAATAGAGTCCTTCAAAATCAGTTCCCCTTGGCTAGTGCCCAAGACCCGCTAACCCTGAGCAGAGCAAACAGCTTTTATTGAGGTCCCAGAATGCTTCCTCTGGAGGTACCTTTGTCCTTCACACAATTAGCAGCTTTGTGAGAGAGCAATGGAGTAACTATTTGGGTGCCCCCTTGACATTGAAAAATCTAAAGGAATTTTTTTCCTTTCCTCTAAAATCCGCTGTGATCAAAGAAGACTTAAGGGTGTCAAGAAGAAAAATAAGCTAACACAATTTGTATCGAATTTTGAAAAATCTTTCCCCGTAGCCATGGGTAACTGGATAAGAAAATACTAAACAAGTCCCTTTGGGGATATTATATGATGGTATTCAATTTTATATCCTGCCTCCTGCATTGGGGATTTCTTCACACAGCCTCTGAGAGACAGACTTACATAAATAGAAGCATTACTCAGTGGTGAGATTACCCCTGGCTATAAGACAAAATTACTTCTAAATAATAGATCACGGCATTAAAAAATAAAAAGATTCTGATTTCATTGCTATTAGAAAGAGAGCCTAAGTATTTTCAAGTTTATCCATAATGCTCCTAAGAGTCACATGTGAAATTATTTCAGATACAGAAGGAAACTGTGGTCATGGACATACTTGATTCGCCATTTTGACAGAGCAACTAAATTCTCTCCTACACTCCCGACGCTCGCTCCCCACCCAGATCTAAGAGTGACAAAGGAGAGTGTTGATATCTTGCTCCAAGGGATGTGGAAGAGAAACATTACATGATTACTTAAAATTTTCCTTCACCGGGAAGTAAGACTCTTAGGTACCTGAAAAATCAGAAGTCCTTCTGTTAGCAGGCTACGTAATTAATTAGGGTCCAAACTGTCAATGTTCGATATTCTAATTACATGCTTAAGAACACTGATTATAATTTTTAATCTATCACTCTGCTGGATATGGTACCTTCTGGATATATAATTACATAACCAAGGAATCTTAAAATACTCTCGGGGTGCCCTTTCCCAGTCAAGTCACATCATTCATGTAGTTAACATAAATTTTGGACTGTATAACCACAGAAACATATTAGGACTTCTTCCCCTATCTATGCCAGAAATTTTCAGACACATCTTTAATTCTTCATCTGAAATATTCATCTTTCTTTTTCATCTAAGGAATTCTTCTTTTACATCAGGCCGAATAATGTCCCCAGAGACCTCAGAGCTGTAAAACAAGTTCCTCTCCTGGTGAGGACAGAAAGAAGAAGACAGATGGGAGAGACAAGAGTGTCTTATCTCTAGTCTAGACTGTGACTCCTGGAAATCCTAGGATGCCCACTCTCACAGTCCTGGGATCTAAAAACAAGCCTACTATAAAAATGACACTCGGCAGGTTCTGCACCAACCCCCCACTCCTGGTCATATATATTTCAGACAATCCAGGATTCCTATATTCACATTAAGCACTTTATATCACCACTCTTGTGGGAACCATCAGTACAACTTTTGCTAAACCGCACCCCAACCCAGACCCATGAGATCATGAGTCCGAGGAGACAAGCAGAGTGCCATATGAACTGACAATGTGGTTATCATCACCTCTTTAACTCTCAGAGGCTTCCAGCACCCACCCCCACCCCCCAGCCTGAATGAACATTCCACAAAGGGAAGGAGCATTCTTCTAACTCAAAAAGACACCGAAGGAGACCAGGCAGGGATCTGTCCTTCAGATGCAGTGGTAGCAGCATAGCTCACTCCAGGCTCTAAATTATGGCATTCTTTCCCAATGGGAATGAAGGTGATCATCCCCCATGATGATTCAAACAGAAGCTTCAGAGGGAGAGGGAATCAATCAGTCATTCACCAGCTACCTTGCTGGCCCCAATAGCAAAAGGGAGCAAAGGCTTATGGACTCACCTATGACCCATCTTGGAACTCCCAGAAATTATTCAGAAAGGGAAATTTTGCAAGGAGGCTCCTGTATGAACAGAGGAGGGTGAAGAACCCTTTGGATGGGAAACTGTGCTAAAGGTTGCTGCATTTTTTCTCAGACTTCCAAAGCCTGGAACACTCGGGTTTTGCAAGTAATTACAAAACAGTGTAAAATGGGGCTATAACTGGGATAGGGCCCAAGCAACCAGAAAACAGAAGAGATCAGTGAGATGAGGAAAACAAGGGGTTGGGGAGCCAGGAAAGGCTTAAGAAGTGGTGAGGCTTAAGCTGGGGCGAGAAAGGTTAAGTAGGAGTAACCCATCAGGCCAGCTGGGGAGAAGGGATTCCGAAAAGAGAAAGCAGCTCTCACAAAGTCCCGGAGAAACACAACCACAGGATGAATTCAGAGAATGGACAGTGGGTCTGTGTAGCTGGAGCAGTGACGGCAGAATGGAGGAAGGGCTGAAATGCGGGATCCCTGAAAGGCATTTCATAGACCCCGGACTTTTCTGTAAAACACAGAGGCAATACAGCTTCGCACCCCTGCCTCATGAGGCTTGCATTTGGGGAAGATGGCAAGAGCAGCATGGTGGAGGAGAGCCTGGAGGAGGACAGGGCTGTTTCGGGAAGTCGGTTCAGCCATCCAGGGCAGACAGGAAGATGGTCTTTGCCAAGGCAGAGATGGTGGCGATGCAACGAGGGCTATTGAAGGGACACATCCTCCAAGCAGGAGGAATCGGAACAACACCTTATCTTGATGGCTTCCGAAGTCATATCCAGCTCATTAATTCTCACACAAATGTACCAAGGCAGCTATCACCAATAATGTTTTACTTCTCCATGAAGAAATGGGCTCCAGGTGGCTCAGAGGTAGGACGGTCCCTCTGAAGGAGACACCACATGCCCAGGTTGGTGTTCTTCCCACTATGCCACGATGCCCGCAAATAAGGAGCCTACATCTTCAAAGCTGCTAACCAGACTCAGAGAAAACACATGCAATTGAAGAGAAATCCCACTAGCAAGGAGACCAAGCAAGGAAGAGAAAATCTCAAAACAAAACAAAACAAAAAAAAAAGTAGTTTGTTCTGTCGTTCAAAAAAATTCAAAGAATTATATATGAGATCTGGTTTTATGGTAAGAGTTGTTTTTATTAAAAAAAAATTTTTAAGTATTAGATTGTTTTATATTTTCTTTTCTACATTTCTATAGCTAGGACTTATTTTTACCCAAGATGTGATTTTAGAGATTTATATTTATATCTTACTGCCCTCAAGAACATCTGGCAGATACATAAAAGGTGAATCAGCCTGTTCGATTCTACAAAGGGGAATCTATATATCTATTTCTCTTTGGAACAAGCAATATTAAAATAGCTAAATAATTGATAAATGGCTTATCTACCTAAGATGTGCATGCACTGTAATGAAATAGTTCTGTGTCTTGCCAGTTAACTGAGCATGTTAACATCCCCAGACAGAGAGCCAAAGAGGAGTAAACAGTAAAGACTTTTATTGCAAACACATAATCTTTGAAGAACAAAATCCCCTCCTCCCTTGGCAGTGACCAAAAAGGAAAAGTGTAGGGGTAGATTCTTCAAAGGAGACCTCCAGGTTACTGCTCTGACGTGGTTAGCAGAGACTCATTTAATCCTAAAAGGTTGTCCAGCCAGAGCTGTGCTAACTACTAACACGTTTCCTTATCTGCAGTATGAGATCCTCAAACATTCGCTCTTTAGTGGAAGAAAAGCATGAGAAGGTAATCGTCGTTAGATGATATCTGTAAACAGCTGGTTGCTGTCAAAACTAGAACAGAGATATAAGATAAATCCTTTCCCAAGGACGGGCCTCATTCTTTTATCTTGCCCAAACACTATGGAATTGACAATCACAATATATAAAACCAAATTCTTTATGCCCCAGCCAAAATCTGTTCTTCCCACAGTCTTTCTCACGTTCATAAATGTCACTTTGATTCACCCTGGTGTTCATTTCTGTAAGCATTCCATCATCATCAAGTTCAATCTATTACCAAGTCTCAAAGCCATCCTCATAATCTCAAGCCACTCCTGTCACCCTAGTTCATGACGCCATGTCATCATATAAGATAAATAGCTTTGAGGACCCCCTTACTGTTCTGCCCACTTCTACTCTTACCTTCTCTACCTCTCTCCACACAGAGGTTAGAATGATCCTTAAATGAAAATCAGAAATTAAAAGTCCCTAGGAGGTTTCCCTTTGCTCCTAAGAGGAAACCTGCACCCTGAAGCATGTCCTATGCTATGTCAGACTCCAGTTTGACCTCACACCTTTCTTCCCTGCATGCATTACTCTCCACAGACACTATCTTTGATTCTATAACTACATCAACCAATTTCCCACCTCCAGGTCTTAGCACATGCTGTTCCCTTTGCCTGGAACCCTCTGGTCCCTGGTCTTCCCCTGGCTGACTCCTAGGTCTCCACTAAAATATCCAGCTTTTCCTGACCCATGGATCTAAATTTTATTCTAAATTATGGAACTCTTTCTCAATGCATGTACTTCTTCTTGTCACCAGAGCAATTCGAATCTACTATATTTGCTGTGTGTTTATCTTTTTAATGTCAATGTCTTCCACGATACTGTAATCTCCATGAGAAAGAGACCAAGCGTGTCTCCCTGGTTCACCTGTTTCCCCAGCACCTAGCAGAGCCTAATACACAGTAGGTGCTCAATATTATTAGTTGAATGTGTGGATGAATAGATGAGCTGAAACCAAGGCTTAGGGATATTTTTGCTAAACACAGGGTTTTCCTTTAAAGGGCAATAGTATTTAATTCCACTTTTTTAAAGATTAGCAGAATACAGAGAAAATGTAGTTGAGATAAACATACTTGTATTCAAATGCTGCTTATACTGCTAGTGGCTGCGCAGTGTGGGGAAGTTTCTCCCCTCTGCATCTTGGGTTTTTAAACTGTATAACAGAGATAATATGACCTATCTCATAGTAGGTTAAAGTTGCTTTCTATTTTTTCTTAGAACTTTATTGTGCTTTCCAATTTTTCTATTATAATCAGAAAAGATCAATAAGTATTGTTTCAGAAAATTCCCATCTCGCAAAGTTATTGTGAAAATTGTTATCTACTAACTCGCAATTCAGATAGTATATTAACTTTCTAATGTTGAGTAAAATACTTGATGATGTCAAATGACATTAGTGATTATTTCTCTGGGGCTCAGGATTCAGGAGTGGCCTATCTGAGCGGTTCTGGCTTGAGTCACTCATGAGGTTGCAGTCAGGTACAGCCAGAGCTGCAGTCATCCAGCATGGGCTGGAGAATCTACTTCTAAAGTGACTCACTCAAATGGCTGGCAAGTTAATGCTGGCACTTGGTTGCAGGCCTCAGATCCTTCTCTAGCAGACCTTTCCACAGAGCTACTTGAGTGTGTTCATGGGCTGGTGGCTGACTTTTCCCAGGGCAAGGTTTCTGAGAGACCAAAGCAAAAGCTGCAATGCCTTTTAACACACGACTTTAGAAGTCACACATTGTCACTCCCACCACATTCTATTGGTCACATGGAGTCAGCCCTGATTCCATGTGAAAGGAAAACCACACTGGGGCCTGAAAGCAGCCACATGGGGGTATGTACTAAGAGAAATAAGCCAGACAGAAAAAGTTGAAAACCACATGATATCACTTATCTGTGGGATATAAACCTAAAAGCAACAAACAAACATGACAAACAAACAGAGACTCACAGACATGAACTATGGACTAATGGTTACCAGAGAGTAGTGGAGGAAGGAGTGGGGGAGGTAGGTGGGGTAAAAGGGATCAAATACGTGGTGACAGAAAGAAATCTAACTATGGACGGAGAACATATAATGCAAAATATATATGACTTACTGTTGAACTGTACACTTGAAACTTACTGGATGTCATTAACCAATGTCACCATAATAAAAATAAATAAAAAATAAACGAAAATAAAAATTAAAAAAAAAATCAGCAAAGGCTACAAATCAAGCTTCTGCTTTATTTTGGTTTTCTCATTGTCGTTTCTTTGTTTTTGGAATGCTGATTGTTAAACATTTACCAGCACACCACTGAATTTACACTGTACATACCTAGAGACAAATTTAATTACAAAACAAAATTACCACAAATTAGCTTCAATAATCATGTTGTTGGTACTAGTGTTGGCATTGTTATTCCGAGATTGTCTTGTGAGTAGTACAAGATAAACAAATGAGTAATTATGTTGCTATTGTTAAGAACTGGCATTTTAGAGAATAGGGAAAAGAAGCCACAAATGTAGCAGAATAAGTGAAAACCCTTCAAATTTCATTTGGAAGTATCAGTGTGAACTCATGATAAATTTTATTTTATTTAATATAATCATAGTTCCTACAGCAAAATCTAACTGTAGGAACTCTAGGGCAAATTACACAATTTCTTCAACAAAACAACAACAAATCACAAGAAAAATACAAGAAAATAGAGGAGAGTATCTATTGATTAAAAGAGATGTCAAAGATATTTAACCAATCTCATTATATGGACTTTTTGAATCCTGACATAAGGAAAAAAAAAAAAAAAAAAAAAAGAAAGAAGGAAAAAGGAAAAGGAGTCCTGAAAAGCTGTTTGTGCTGGGAACTGGAGCTGGGTGGTAGGGCTGTGGTCATTTTTGTAGACTACGCTCTTTTGTTGCTGTTCTGTTTTAAAGAGTGTGTGAGCAAGAGAACATTCTTAAAGAAATTAAGGAAACATGAATAATCACTGACTATGTGATGTTATTAAATTTTTCTGTTAATTTTGTGTGATTATTGTACATACGTTTTAATAGCATAGTCTTTGTCTTTTATAAATACATTTCAAAATATTTACATATAAATTATATTACTGATATGCCTAAGGTTTCCTTCAAAATAATCAGGAAAAGTAATAATGAGAGGAGATACAGACAAATAAAACTGGTCATAAACTGGTAATTGTTGAATCTTAGTAATGGATACATGGAAGGCCAATATATTATTCACTTATTTCTTTATTTGGTGGAGGCTCTTCTTAAAATGTTTTCTAAAATTAAGATTTCTACACCCCTATGCCTGATAGGTTTTCCTTTCCCCAAGTTTCTTTTTAAATATAAGCATATTTTTATAAAGACTATTAACTGGACTTATTGTGGTCATCATTGTGTAATATACACAAATGTTGAAACACTATGATGCATACCTGAAATTAATATGTTATGTCAATTATACCTCGATAAATATATAAGCATATTTCTGATTGAGGTAAGTTTTTGTGGATGTTTTTACTGCAATCATCTACTAGAAATCATTTACTGAATGTGTCACGTAAGGGCTTCAATTTAACAAAATTCGCAAATTGCCAATGGATAGACATAAAATCATATTGAATTAGTTTGAAAAAAGTAAAAATCAACTCAGTAGTTAATTTATAGACCAAAAGACCTTGGTGGTAATTAATGAAATGCTTAATTAGGAGCCACAAAACATTTTACAAACAAGCAATTGGAACTTCTTATGAAGTCACATGCCTTTAAAAGAATTATTGCTGTTGCATAATATTATATAGTCTCACATAGAAAGATTCTTTAAAACATCTGGAATCCATGTACATCTCCTACAGGTGAATAAACAGAGCCTCCATAAAGCCACAGAACAGACAAACAGGCTGATCGCCTCAAGGGGCACTTGTTTGAATAACCCATTAGGAGGAGGCATGGGCAGCTCTTCTACCCACAGTGCATTTCTCAAGAAAATGAAACCACAGAGAAGTACAAAGAGGCATCAGCCAAAACCATCTCCCTTTGCTTTTCGTGTGAACTATCCTTTCCCAATTCAGACAGACAGCAAATATTTAACAAGGAAAGAAGAGAAGCAGGTGCAGAATTTGGTCAATCAGTAACGACTCCGTGCACCATTTTGAGTCATCAGAGAGACATTTAGGTCAGTGACCTGCAGACACAGATAGTGCTTTGATCACCATAAAAAGTAGGAGGCATTTTAGGAAGAGACCAATCCCTGGCCACCAGCCCCAGAGTTTCAACCAAAATTAAAAAACAAAAACAAAAAAAAAACACACATGCCATGGCAAGGTGGTGGTGAGAAACCTCAGCCATCATCCAAGGTAAGTAATGCAAGTAAACCCTGAAAGTATCCTGAAGCCAGACTTCAGGTGAGAATTAACAAGGTGTTGGCCTTGGAGCTCCTGAGAAGTGTCCTTAAAGATTCAAGTCAGGAAAAGAGCACAGTTTTCTGAATAACACTAAGCCGATGTCCCTGTAAATGGGTCTATCAGGCCACTGGCATCAGAACCCTCTTGAGAAGCTGCTAAATACAGACATCCTAAACAGAATGACCAGGGTGATGAGGGAATCTGAATTTTTTAAGAAGCCCACTAAAAATTCATGCCCACTAAAATTTGAGAACCACTGCACTGGGCCAAGCCTGAATGGTGAATGTTATCACAGATCTCAAAATACCCAACAGCAAAACAAATGTTTATTATTTTTCCATTATGTAAAGTGTGTGTGAAATTTTGTCATTACATGTTTCATATCTACAAAACTTGGTGGGAAGGTAGGAGTAGGGGCTGGGGGTTATTCAGGGTCAGAGATTCTAACTCCCTGTCATCTTGCTAGACTTATTTTTTTAGTCTCTGAGTCATCCAGGTTACTTTCATATTTAAAAAAATAGTTTGATCATGAGAAAGATACTGACCCATCATTTTATTGATTGTCTGTGGTATAGAGTACATGCAAACATCCAGGACAAAGCTGTATTCATGTTGCCTATTACGGAAAGACTAAACCTCGATCAGATTACAGGGTACAAGCAAGAGCCTAGAACTGGGTTGAAGTTCCACTTAGCAGCTGTGCGCCCTTAGGTTCATCCAGCCTTTCTGAGCATGTTCTTTATGTTTAAATTGAGAATAATTAAAATATCTACCAGGATTAGATGAAGTACTTTTGATATCTGCTGAATACCAACTGAGCATCAATTGTTATAATTATCCATTCCTCCAACATCGTTCTGTTGCGTAATTAATCCTGAGCATCTATTGCATGTAGACACTGTGCTGGTGGGCACTGGGTTGTCCCCATTCAAATAGATCAAATGTAATACTTACATGACCATGACAGCCAGGAAGGGGTCTTTGAAAAGAGTATTGAAGAGAATTCTTGAGCTGAGAAGAGAGAGAGAGACAAAATGAATGTTATGTTTGTTCTGTGCATCCCATGGGAGGATAGTCAATACAGGATAATTGGTCTCTCAACTGGCAGACTTCTCTTGACTTTTCAAAATCTAACTACAACATTAAAGATGCTATAAAATCTACTTACTTATTTTGTCTGCTGTTAGTGGTCTTCTTTTCACTGGTTGTAAGCTTCACGAGGGCAGGAATAGTTATTTTATTCACCAATATATGCCTAGTGCCTGACACTAGTAGGTACTCCATAAATAGTTGCTATTAACAATAACATAATACTAATAATATAATTAATTAAATGAATAATTGATCGATTGATCATTTAATTAATGACATAACGGTTGTTAATAGTAATAATTATTGTATGTTGTTGATGGCTAATAAGAATACTGAAAAACCACAGTTATTAAGAGAGGTAAGGAGAAGGGAGGACATACTCTGTGCAGTGACATATAGTGCTCACTGTTGCCTGCAGAATCTCTAGAACAAGGACCTTTAACTGACAAGTCCCAACCCAACAGCCAGTCCTAAGGCCTGGCCTGGGTGGTAGCCAATGGGAGAAGTAGAGCATCCTCCTCCCCAAGACCCCTGGAAATTCCTACACAGGAAAAGAAATATTGCCCAGCTCATAGACTGACACCCTATGTGCTCCCTCCACCGTGCCATCCCTAGGTCATTAGGAAAACCTTAAAGGTTTTCAGAAATTAAAAGGAGCTTTTCATCAGGAAGCCCTGGGGACTTGCCGAATGTTCATCTTGGACTTCGCGCAGGCCCAGAAGCAGCTCAGGAGTCTATCACCACCCGCTATGAAACTAGATAAATCAAGCATGGGTCTAGGCTATTAAAAGTGCATTAAAAACAATATAGATGAGGAATTGGAGCCCATGAGACAAGAGCAGAGTTGCTGGAAAAATCATTGTCTTAAACCAGGGCCTGGATGGGTTTGGCCACTGTATCTCACCAGGCCTTAATCAGTCCCAATCACTTGGATCCCACTTGTCTCCTCAAGTCTAAAATGGTAAGATCAGCACTTTGTATCCTCCTGTCTCCTGAGCTGGAAGGTGAACCTCTTGTAGAAAAACTTCTGGAAGGGCACATGCTAAACCATTAACAGCAGTGACCTCTGGGAAAAGAGATCACAGAAAAGCAGGAGATGTTTTTAAAGGCATGCACTTCTGAATTATATAAATTTGTCAAAACAAGCATGTATTACCTTTATAATTAAAAATCGATCATGAGTTGTTTTTTTTTTTTTAAGAGTTCTATTGCAAGTTGAAAGTTGGCTTCTCAGCAGATGTGCCATAACTGTATGGAAGTTCTCAGTGAGACATAACTCTAGCTTGCTCCAGTGGGAAGCATGGAAAAACACATATCTCATCCACTGGTGGACACCAATGTCACATCATCCCAGGAACCAGAGTTTTGCCTCTCAAATGGGGCTCCACACCTGGGATTCTTCTGTGTGTCTTTAGCCTCTGTGCAGCCACATGCAAGTGTCTGCTCCTTGACTGGTTTTGCTGTGGAAGGCAGTCTGCTGTGTCCTCTGCCAGTCAGCTTGCTCAAGACCACAGCTCTCCCAGTCTACCTCAATGATCCCTTGTT